>NC_041385.1:613612752-613619144 GCF_002162155.2 Triticum dicoccoides
GAGGTGCAGGGGAAGGAGGAAATGGCGATGGGAGCAGAGCGAAGGCAGAGTGGGCGGGCAGAAAAGGGCGGGTAATAGAGTGGGCGGGGGAGGGAGGAGAGGAGGGTACGTGAGGCGCGATTTGTCCTCGCTCCTCTCTATGCGCCGTGGGCGCCCACCTCCCACGTCCGATACCGTCTCCAAAGAATCGGAAGAAGAATCATTTCGTCGTCATTTCTCGGTATTTGCTTCGACGATGGTATGTGCGTGCCTCCGCGTGTCAACGGCCATTGCGTCGCTGATTTACGTTTTTATCGGGGCTCTCCTTTCCTTTCCTCTCCCGGCGTGATGTGTTTATTGACGTGAGTGCGTTTAAAATTGGCAATGGGGGCAGGGGATAGGGTCGGGGATGGGAGGCGCAGGGAGTGTTGGTCGGAGATGGCCGCACCTGCACTGCACGTAGGATAGGAAGATAGTAATAGGATTGACATGAGTGGTCTGTTTGTTTTCCACCCCTCCCGACTCCCGTCCCACATGACCTTCTTTCTCATCAGGTTTTTACTTATGCGCGCTGAAAGCGTCTCTTGTCCGGGAGCTGCCGTTAAACAATCCTTTTATTTCCATCGCCTGCGAGATAGCGAGCAGTGGTGGTTCAGCGTGCAGGAGCGGCTGCGGCACATCAACTTTGCGCGATGATCGGTCGGCCAGTCAGTCTGGGTTCTCTGCTTGCTCGGCTGGGGCGGCACGTCCGTACGCGCTCAGAACAGGGCGGCCGAAAGACTAGTGAATGAATCCTCTGGGTCCTGGTGATCGAGCCGAGCGTAAAGACGATTCACATTGATCGTGTAAATCTAAGCTTGTCGTGCGCGGCTTTTGGGGCAACGGTCAAATCTTGTGGTGCAATGCAGCGCGGTCCATCTTGATTCTTGCATGAGCATGCATGCATGCATGCATGGCGTGTCGCGTAAGCTGCATGCCCGGATGAATGCATGACTTGGCGTGGTGCTGTGCGTCCGCGCCTCCGCGGGGACCCAGTTCCTGTGCCATGCTTGTGGACCTCAGGAGGCAAGACCCAAGAGTGCGTGTCTTTAGTTAACAACAAGAGTGCTCGTTTAAGAGCATCTACCGCCGGACGTCTCAAATCATCCCTCGTATGCCCACGGACGTGTCACGTGTAAGTGACGGACATATGAGAAAGAAAATGAGGATTGTGGCTGCGCGGATAGACAAATAGGGGCTCAAAACGGACACACGCAGTCACTAACCAGGCGCGTCCGCAGGCGTTTGACGGATCGAATTAGAGGTACGTGGCTAAAGATGCTCTAAGAGTGCTCCTCCTCTGGCTCTGTCGGGTTCTCCTTCAGATTCACCACCTCCATGGCCTCCGGCTGATGCTCCCCTCCTCTTTTGACTCCCCCTCCTTCTCCTCCTTCTCCTTCTCCGGCTCCAGCGAGTCCAGAGGCAGGCCGGCCGCGATGTAGGTAGCGTGCCTCGCCCAGATCTCCTCCATCATCTGGAAGTTGCGCTCCGGCGTTAGCATAGCATAAGTGGTCATCTTCTGCTGGGCCATGGCGAAGGCGGACGATGAGTGAAGAGGGAGGCGAAGAGGAAGAGAGGTGGATGGGCCTGGGCTAGCGGCATAGAGAGGGAGCAAGCGGATGTGGCTAGGGCCAGGGGACACCGTCTGGCTTAAATAGCCGGACTTTGGCACTCACGCGATGAGGCGGAGAGGCGCCACGCGACATTCACACCCCACTGGAGGAGACGCCCATAGCATGACATGAAGCCCCACCGCACCATCGTCGAACACCAAAAACCATGCTGCTCGCACAGCCATGGCAGCTAGCCAGCCTCCGCCCACGAACAACGCGACTCCAACCACCAGGGGCACTACCCTGAAACCAAACACCATCGAAATCATCCAAGGACACGAGCTTTGCACCTACCGGCAGACCCCTACCAATGTGGAGCCGCCAACGCCTGGCCTACCCCGAACAACACCAAATTCGGGGCCCGGAAGCACTAGATCGGGAAGGAGAAGGTGTTGGAAATATGCCCTAGAGGCAATAATAAAATGGCTATTATTATATTTCCTTGATCATGATAATTGTCTATTGTTCATGCTATAATTGTATTAACTGGAAACCGTAATACATGTGTGAATACATAGACCACAACATGTCCCTAGTGAGCCTCTAGTTGACTAGCTCGTTGATCAAGAGATGGTTATGGTTTTCTAACTATGGACATTAGATGTCATTGATAACGGGATCACATCATTAGGAGAATGATGTGATGGACAAGACCCAATCCTAAGCATAGCACAAGATCGTGTAGTTTTTTTGCTAAAAGCTTTTCTAATGTCAAGTATCATTTCCTTAGACCATGAGATTGTGCAACTCCCGGATACCGTAGGAATGCTTTGGGTGTACCAAACGTCACAACTTAACTGGGTGGCTATAAAGGTACACTACAGGTATCTCCGAAAGTGTATGTTGGGTTGTCACGAATCGAGACTGGGATTTGTCACTCCGTATGACGGAGAGGTATCTCTGGGCCCACTTGGTAATGCATCATCATAATGAGCTCAATGTGACTAAGTAGTTAGTCGCGGGATCATGCATTACAGAACGAGTAAAGTGACTTGCCGGTAATGAGATTGAACGAGTTATTGGGATACCGACGATCGAATCTCGGGCAAGTAACGTACCGATTCAAAAGGGAATTGTATACATGATTGATTGAATCCCCAACATCGTGGTTCATTCGATGAGATCATTGTGGAACGTGTGTGAGCCAACATGGGTATCCAGATCCCGCTGTTGGTTATCGTCCAGAGAGCTGTCTCGGTCATGTCTGCATGATTCCCGAACCCGTAGGGTCTACACACTTAAGGTTCGGTGACGCTAGAGTTGTTATGGGAATCAGTGTGCAGTTACCGAATGTTGTTCAGAGTCCCAGATGAGATCCCAGACATCACGAGGAGTTCCGGAATGGTCCGGAGGTAAAGATTTATATATGGGAAGTCCTATTTTGGCCACCGGAAAATGTTCGGGATTTTTCGATATTGTACCGGGAAGGTTCTAGAAGGTTTCGAAGTGGGGCCCACCTGCATGGGGGGACCCACATGAATGTGGGTAGTGACGGAAAGGCCCCACACCCCTGGTAAAGACGCACCAAGACCCCCCCCCCTAGAAGGAATAAGATCATATCCCGAAGGGATAAGATCAAGATCCCTAAAAAGGGGGATAATGATCGGTGGGGAAGGAAAATGATGGGATTTCTTTCCTTCCACCTTTGCCAACACCCCAATGGACTTGGAGGGCAAGAAACCAGCCCCCTCCAACCCTATATATAGTGGGGAGGCGCATGGGAGCTTCACCTGTTTCCCCTGGCGCAGCCCTCCCCCTCTACAACTCCACCTCCTCCTCAGTAGTGCTTGGCGAAGCCCTGCCGGAGAACTGCAAGCTCCACCACCACACCGTCGTGCTGCCGGAGCTCTCGCTCAACTTCTC
This sequence comes from Triticum dicoccoides, assembly GCF_002162155.2. Classification (NCBI taxonomy): domain Eukaryota; kingdom Viridiplantae; phylum Streptophyta; class Magnoliopsida; order Poales; family Poaceae; genus Triticum; species Triticum dicoccoides. The sequence goes on from NC_041385.1 coordinate 613,616,247, forward strand.
CTCTACCCTTGCTGGATCAAGAAGGAGGAGACGTCCCCGGGTTGTACGTGTGTTGAACGCGGAGGCGCCGTTCGTTCGGCGCTAGATCGGATCTTCCCCGATTTGAATCGCCGCGAGTACGACTCCATCATCCGCGTTCTTGTAATGCTTCCGCTTAGCGATCTTCAAAGATATGAAGATGCACTTTCTCTCTCTCTTGTTGCTAGAATCTCCTAGATGGATCTTGGTGATACGTAGGAAAATTTTGAATTATTGCTACGTTCCCCAACAGGAGGGAGGAAGAGTGGTACACATCCATTACCGGCGGGCCCATACATCAGCAGCGGGAGGCTAGACCACCGCCATAGCCCCCATCTCTCCTGCTCACCTTCCCACATGACACACCTCATGCCGCCCAACCATGGCTTCCTTCCTAGATCCGCGTGAGGCAGCCACTAGCCGCCCGTCCACCGAAGAGGTGGACCAGATCATCCTCCATTCGACGCCAATGAAGGGCATTGAAGGAATCACGCACGCGCCGCAGCAAAGTGTGCCATAACCGCCTCCAACCACGTTGCCGTAGCCCTCATCGCCTGCGGGATCGAAGCAGATGAGACTGCACAACCTCCACGACACGTACTTCCCCCGTCTCCCACCATGCAGTCGCCATGAATGCACGACGCTCGCGCGACACCCTGGTCAGAAGGTGCCAGCCCGCATCAGCAGCTACCCAGTGAGAGGGCGAGCGGTCCTCGTTCCCGCTGCCGCCAACCGGGCTTCACCTGGCCGCGCCATCTGGCGGCAACGAGGGAGATAAGGGGGAGAAGGGGGGATGGACCGATGGTGCTATGGATTCCTCCTCATCGCTCATAGGAGTGGCGTGGGAGGGTGGGAAGGTTGCTCCTTCCAAAGCCAACAATTTTTTGAGACACGGAAGAAAGAAAGTTGTCGAAACAAGTTTCATGTCAATAGCATGTTTTCAATACTTGCATCTGATCGCTTGTTGTGTCACCACCATTTCGATGAAGCTATGTGACAATGGGATATACCATTAGAAGCTCCTTTAAGTCTAATTTTCAACTCAATGATTTTGCATCATCTGCATGTGTGTGCCAAAAGTAGTGACCGATACGGTGGGAACTGTACATGCTTAAAAGTTACGGAACTCTCCAAGTTAACTGCTTATTTGATGCGGCGCATTCGTAAAACACCCCATGTCCAAGGGACAACAAATCATATTTGCAAAGGTGAATCTTCTCTTTGGCACTTGCCTGTCTTCTATTGTCTAGGATGATATACTATGTGATCCTCTTACCTTGTGCATGGTTACATTTAGATCTTGTCATGTTTTTGTGTCTTGTCCATTTTTTATGAAGTTCTTGGTCCTATGATACATTAACCCTTGTAGAATCATGGAAAAAATTTAACATGTTATTTCTATATATAAATTATAAAATGATGGATAGAGCATGGCAATTTTATTGCATAGCTCATGTCAATGTTATTGATGAAGGCATGCCATTTTTATTTATTATAGCATATAAATTTTATTACATAGGTCATGGTAATTTTATTAATTAAAGCATGGTAATTTTACTAACTAACGCATGACAACTAAAGCATGGATGACTACTTAGGTACAATTACATTGCTACCATTTTCTCTCTTTTTTAAGTTATGTCGATTTTATTTTCTCATGCATGTCAAATCTAGATTTTCATTGATGACACTTTAGGTTCAAACATCATGGCTACTTTTTTTGTGTGTATTACATACGACAAACTTAGATATGGTAAAGTTAGGGACAAGCATACCCTTCACTACCTAGTTGTTTTTATTTGGCAATTTTATTTTTAAAGTATGGCAACATGTGCCTTGTACTTCATTGATTCTTTTCTTCTGGGAAGAAAGATGTAAGGGCGTGGAGAATCGACTTTTTTTTCCTATTCATCTCATCTTTGATTTTTGCTGCTTTTTTTTAGAAAAGGAGGATGACCCCCGGCCTCTGCATCGATGCATACGGTCACTTTATTGATTATTCTTGATAACCTTACAAAGTATTACAACAATATGCTTGAATCCGCCATCTTGACAACATATGCCACTACTCCTATCCATATGATGAAGGGGTGCTACCTGGGCCACATACCCAAACTACTCACCTAAGCCTATCATCAAAGGCCAGAAGCCCCAGCCGAGCCACATACCGGGTCTGGGGCATAAACTGGTCTGACGCACTCACATGTGTCGTCGCCGCCATCTAAAACAGTTCCGTCTTCAGAGCAGGTATTGAGGCTTCTACCTTGTCAGGTCACTCCGTCATCGATGCCACCTTGACGCCAGACAACCACCTCCACATGCGCGAGTCCATCACCGCGCATCGGGCGCCGAATCTCCACTGCACCACGCCGCCGAGATCCACCGTCATTAATGTGAAGGATGAAGCACCGCTCCACCAAAAAAGGCGCCCGCTGGTCCCTCGAACCCGTGTACGCCTCCAAGAATGATGCCCCCAAGGAGGAAAAGACACCAGCGCGCCACCGTCATCCGATCAACTGATCCAGGGTTTCCCCCGGAGGTAGCGGATAGAGGTCTAGAGCTTCTCCACGGCGATGCCTTCAAGAAGGTAATGACACAAAAGGGTGCCACCATCGCCGGTCTTGGCATCAAGCCGAGCACATGGTTTTCACCCGGATCCGCTCGAAGAACCTCCATCACGTATTGTGTGCACGAGTCGCCGCCGATCTGAGCCGCCGCACATCGAGCAGGCCGCACCGGCCAGATCAGATCTGTCCGGAGGGCACAGCCCGCATGGTGTCGACCCAACCACCAGGCCCTCCATGCCGCCACCGCTGATCCGAGGCAGATGGTGTGTCGCCGCAGACCCGGCCGCCGCCGCCGAACGCCGCCACGCAGCCC
>NC_041385.1:613619806-613679231 GCF_002162155.2 Triticum dicoccoides
GCCGGAAGGCAGGCCCGCCGCGCCGCCAGGCTAGATCGGCCCTTGGCCGAGGCAGCCGCCGCGCCGCCGCCGGAAGGCAGGGCCGCCGCACCGCCAGGCCAGATCGGCCGTGCGACCCACGCCGCGGGGCACCGCACCACCCCCACGGTGCAGGCAAGAAGGACGTCCCCCGCCACCGCCGTCAGCCCCGGGCTATCGCCGGCGGCGGCGGAGGGAGGGGAGGAAGGATGGGGACCCCCGGCGGCTAGGGTTTTCAGGTCCCGCCCGAGTCGCCCGAGCGAGGGCGACGCGGGGGGCCTTAACGTAGGTAAAGGGCGTTTATTAACTCATAACGTAGGTTGCCACCTCCTGTAAAATGGGAGAGATTTTCACTTCCCGTCCTCTGCACTAACTAGGGATGCATACGGCCATTTTAGTATGAGTACCAAGATAAACATGGTCCTCAGATTTTTTTAAAATGAGTATCAAGATATTTCCTGATGAGAGGTTCCACCACACACCAAACTTGATCCTCAATAAATGAGGGAAAACCCCTGTGTATCACCTGTCAATTCTAGGAATTGAACTCGGGTCGTTAGGCTGCACAACCGCATGCCCAACCACTGAGCCAAGGCTCTCTTTGATTTTTGCTGCTATCTCTACAAAGGCCGTGGAAGGAGGGCAAGGGATGTAGGGATGGGTGGGAGGAAATGTGTTTGATTTTCCAAGATAGTTAGCTTAGCAAATTTCAAACTATAGGATAGGTAAGGGGGATACGTGATTTTTCCATATCTTTTCAGAATCTATTTGAATGTTTCTTGCCATGGCAAATCTTTACACGACTTATCTTTCCTTTCTCAATGGCCAGCGATCTGGACGGCAATCTTGTAACTAAAACTCTTTCTTCTATAAAGTTAAGGTACGCCATTGACGTACTCTCGAAAAAAAATGGTAAACGATCTTTGTATAGGTAAATTGCATGTGCATTGCCCTGTCAAATCACACATCATGATGTGCCGCCTCAATCTCTTGGAGTTGCTCAGGGGTGGGGTGTGCGTGTGTGCATTCACATGGATGAATATATGTGCGTATGTATGACCGTCTGCGTCTGTACAGTGCTAAAAAAATCACACTTGATTTTAGCCAGAACCGGGGCAAGAGGAGAGGGAGAGGGCGAGTGGCCCGCTGGATCGCGCTGGGCGTATTTCTGAAGGGAAACGATTGGGCGCGGTGCGCCGGCCGAACTTTGGGCCGGTCGCGTCCACGCGTGCTTCGCCCCACCCACCCACCAGGCGACACGTAGACACGGGGGCCACCAAACGTTATCCTCTCTGCTTTCTTCAACCTCGCGTGGATCTCGCCCCACAACGCATGCATCTCTCGCCTCCCCCGATGCAACACGTGAGCAGCTCGCCGTCGGCCATGGATGAGCTTGGAAGATCGAAGTCCCCGTCGGCCATGGTTGCAGCCCCGCTCGTGTTCCCACCTCCCCCTTCTTCCTTCTTCCTCACTTCCTTTCTCCTCCTCCTCTCTTTCCCCTTTTTTTGCTGCAACCGACGGCAGACAAAACGTCGTGGAGGGGACCGAGGTGCCTCGTGCTACGACCATGGCGACCGGGGGGAGCTGCAACCGCGGCATCGGGGAGAGTTGCGAACAATGTTTCCCCATGCTACAACCGTGGACGCAAAAAGCTACATCCAGTAGATAAAAAAGCTTCAACCAAACAATGGAACAGAGGAAAAGTTACAACCGTTTTGACAAAAGCTTCGACCCGCAGATGAAAAAGCTTCAACCAGAGATTAAGAAATCTTCAGCCGAGGGGATTTTTTCGCAACCAAAATGTTGGACACAGAAAAAGCTGCAACCCTTATAAAAAAAGCTTCAACCCTAGGTGAAAAAAGCTTTGATCGACATGGCAGAAGTTTTAATGTGCAAAAAAAGTTTCAACCGGCATAGAGAAAAGCTGCAACTGATGATAGAAAAAGCTTCAACCCGACTCGCCAATGGTGGCAAGCGGCGACGTTGAGAGCTGCACGGTGACACAACAACGCAGCGACGACGACGGCTGATAGGTGCTGCAACGACAGAGGGGCTTCGGCGTGCTTCAAGGCGGCGGCGTTTTTTGCTACAAGGGGCAACGACTTCCTGCCGGGGAACGCGGGGGCGTGCTGCAACGGCGACCGGCGGCGACAGGGACGAAGAGCACATCCAGCAGCATGGGACTGCGAGGGGGGGAGAGGTACAGGTGAGGGGAGGAGGGGTGGCCCGCGGCAGGAGGCGGCCGGGGTGAGCGCGCGCGGAAGAAGAAGAAGAAGAGAGAAGTCAACGCGGAGGAGAGGAGACAGATCTGACGGCTCTGGTTGACTGCATCGGGCGGCTGGGCTGTGACCGGCCGAAACTGTTCGGCCGGCGCGCCGGCGCCTAGCATCTCCCATTTCTGAATAAAGGAATCTGTTTGTCGGTTTGTACCTCACTGTGAGAAACGCTCACACGCTCGTGTGGCCTTGGCTCCCGGGCTCAGATGAGTACGCAAATCAAAAAAATGTCCAAACATTGAACAGTAACATGATTTAAATAGAAAATAAAATCAAAAAATTCAAAAAAAATTATGGTGAAAGATGTTTGAGTGCATGATATCCGTGCCATTGGAAAAGTTTGAACATTTAAGCAGCTCCTGACAAAAGAAAAAACAAATTCAGGTGTTAGAGAAACATTGGAAAAACAACACTGTTCAAGTCTGGATTTGTCCTTTTTGCTGCCCTCTACTCGAATGTCCAAACATCAACAAATTTTGCACGAACATCACGCACATGCACATCTTGGTTGCAAAAGAAAAAATCGAGATTTTCTTGATTTTTTTCTATTTTTAAATCACGTAACTGTTCGCTGGGCTCTGGGGCACCGAGTTGGATTTTCGGCCACTTTGCTCTTTGCGACTATTGTTGTATGGGCAAGGGGTAAATTTTGGGCAGAGGACGAGTCTAGATGTGACTGAATTCAGCCGAGACTACGATGCCGCGTACAACGAGTTTCAGAGTACGACTGTATGCAATTTCAGTCCAACTCAGAGCATAGGTGGCTCGGCAACCCAAAACCGAAAGAATTTGATCCTTCTTTTTTACATCAAAAGAACTTGATCGTTAAGACGGAGTCCTCGATCACATGTCTTGAGTAGGAGATCCACTCATCTAGTAATGGTCCGAGTGCAATCTCTCCTGGTGCTCAACGTTCAGAATCAGAAGGTAAAGCTCCCAAGGTGGTCCTCCTGGCTCTCCCAATACTTAGGTGGGTGGATACGTACGCGCGTGCAGCCCTTTGCCCCGTAGACAGACAAGCACAAAGCTGCAAATTATTGATCCAATCCATCTGCCTGTGATGCAACCATGCTTATAACAGGACAACAAGAGAACTCCTAGGTAAACGGCGTCTCTCCCGCTGGGGCCCTGAGGAGTTTCCATTCATTTAGCGCGGCGCACGGGGGCTAGGCCAACAAGCGGGCAACGACGCCGCCTCATTTGGCGCGCACGTACGCATAGGATAATCCCGCACGGTTCGTCGCCGGGGGCAGCCGGCGATTTAAAATTGCCCGGCCTGTCGGGCGTTGCGGCGATCGATTCCAGCCTTGCCGTACCTACTGATCCCTCCGCCGGGCTCTTCATCGCGTGGAATGGGAACAACGTTGCGGCAGGATCTCGGTTTCCCTGGCCGGGATGCGATTCTGACTGGAGAACGACATTAGTTTAGGCCCCCGGCTTAGCTGTTCCGTCCTGCCTTCTTCTCCGGGCTCCCCGTTCTTTACTAGACAGTGTCGCGAGATAGTCAGCGAAAGATAATGCCCTCCTTTGACAATCGAGGCATACAGATACATGGCGATGGCGTTGCCGTGCGACGGTGGAGGCCGCATCAGTCACCAGGGATTCCGGCCGATCATTTCGGCAATGCTGATCACCGCTGCAGTCCCTATCTGAGTCCGTCGAGCAAAACCAGCGCCCAACAGCCGAGAATGTGGCAAGCATTACGGGCGTTGGATACGTACGTGTACGTACACGTCGCTGGTGTATTATTTGCGTATGTATGTATTGCATTGGTCCCGGGTGCTGACATGATCGAGTACCCGACGCGATACACAACAAATTAATACGGATGCGTCTGGGTGATGGAAAGCAACCATTAGGTTTGCCACTGTCCTCAGCTCGGCGCCTGATGAGTGATGGTCCTGGGGGTCAATCAATGCGTTATAATCATGTTTTGTGTGGCCTAATGGGTGGTGGGTGGCGTGGCGTGGCGTGCATGATCCGAAACTGGCTCGTTCCGTATCACGGAAAGCGGCCAGTATTACACCATCCGTACCGGGTTTATAGCATCAACTGTAATGGGCGTTGGGCAAGTATATAACACTGCAGTATCGAGCTCATTTATCTGATAAGTGATAACTGGTGACTGATGCCTGATCACATTTGATTTGCATCTTTCTGGTGGCAAATACGGACACCATTTCTCACTGCAGAATAGGAAAGAAATTAGGAACCCTTTCGTTCTGAACACCTGGTGTCGGTGGTACAACTGTATGTTTGAACATGTGCAAAAAATGGGCAAGGCGAGGATGTATAAACCTGTTAATTTGAGGCCTTGACCTGATGTGACAATACACGTGCAAGGCTAATACTAAAAGATGGTGCAAAGCCGGGGGAATGCCAATGCCGGCCGGGGAAAGATGCTATGGGTTGTGGTCGGAGTAGACCGGCTCGGGATCAGGCGATTCGGCGTCACAAGGACACCGCAGCGAAGTTTCTGAAGATATCGTCATTTTTTGCCTTGATCCAAGGAGCCAAGCTCATAATTGAAACCTATTCTCATAAAATTATCTATGTTAGTCACTGTAAAAAAATTCTCTATGTTAGTTGAACTGGTTTATTCTCAATTACCATGAACTGAACGACGATAGAAAAGGATTGGGCATGTGGCATCTTGGGGCTAGGAGGCTATCATGGAGATTGCGGCACCTGAGAGGTCCACATGGTTGTTACATTGTTGGATCAGTCCATCTAGTTCAGATCGCATTATGAATCTATGATAGCAATATGATGGCGGGTCCGGTGGTCGGCCCAAATTTCCTCTCTAGTCACTTCCAAGTGCCTTTAAGGCTCAGTGTGAAGTCATCAAACCCACTTTACCAGTGCAAATTGCATACTTGCAGTGTTCAATTAAACGCAGATTAGTCACATGGACTGGAGTGGACTAGGTGAGAGTTACTTTTGAGGGGCCTGTGAAGCATTGTACTTACTAGAAGTGTCCACCGACCATCATTCAGCATCCCGAAAAGGGCCTCATTTTCTGCAGATAATTACAGATTCACGCATCAGAATAAGCCATATAGACCATGCTAGTAGTTTTTGCTTTATAGACCTTGGTACATCTCAGTAGGAGTTAAATTCTGGTGTGCTCGAGGCTCCATGTGTTGTACTTAGTGGTAGTCAAGTCAAGAGACAAGATTAAACAACCGAAGCTCCAATTATCACTTCTTATAGACCTTGGTACATCTCAACTTCGAATAGTGTTGTATAGAGAGACTGACGCATATATCTAGCGCCTTTAGAGCATCTCCAATAGATGATTTAAAATACATCATCAAATTATGTTTTGAGTCAAATTTACGTCATCAAGATGTCAAAAAAAACATCATCAAAAAGTGATTTTTTACATCACCAAAAATCTCCAACTCCAATGGATGATATAAAATAGGTGTTACAAAATACTCCCTCTGTAAACAAATATAAGAGCGTTTCGATTACTAAAGTAGTGATCTAAACGCTCTTATATTAGTTTACAGAGGGAGTACATTACTGTTTTTTTCTTGTGGTGCCCTATTTTACATCACTAGTGATTGCGGCGCCACTCTGTGGCGCCACTTGAGAGGAAGCTGTGCTCATGTTTCATTTAAAAAAATACATAAAGTCCTTGCCTCCTAAAAAAACATCTCAAAAAAAAAAATCCTCACCTTCATCTAAAAAAAGAAAAAAGAAAAAATAAAAAATTACCACACCGGCCTACCAACGAGTGCCACTTTGTATAACCCTCCATTTAAAAAAATCAGAGGTCCTCATCTCCATCTAAAAACTATATTTAAAACATAATCCACACCTTCATCTAATTTTTTTTTTGCAAAAGATTTCTCACCGCGGCCAACCAGCTTGCGCCACGTGGCATAGCTGGTTGGCCGCCCTTCACGCGTAGCTTAATGGTTTTAATATGTTGGGACGTGTTTGGTTACATTCCCAAAGGTACCTGAACCAGTTGAGCATGTCACAGTGGAACTTGTTTAAGGGTATACAGGCTCCGGGCCATTTTCTGGATGTTGTTTGGTAGGCTGTATCGAGCCGAGCTTGCATCCTTCCTATAGTGTAAATTGCACTAGGCCGAGCCTGCATATAGGGAAACAGACGATTTGAGCGTTCCTGGCAAGTTTGGCAGAGAGCGGTTTAAGTTTCGGGTGAGCCAGTTTATACGTGCAAGCCAGGCTACCAAACAGCTTGCTACTTAGCCCGCTAGAGTCTGGTTGGGCTTGATGCAGTCTACCAAACGCGTCCTTGAGCACTTGGTGATGCAAAATTTGCTCCAGTAGTCCCCTGCGTTTTTCACTGGTGCTGTAAAATTTGCTTGGGGGCATCAAGTGATACAAATTTATCTCTTGGTGGTCTATTTTACATAATGCCCTATCCCCGGAGTAAAAGTATTTGCATCTACATCATGTATTAGAGCAACGTGTTTGCCCTCTCGTGATGTAAAAATGATCCTGACCTATTTTGCATTATCTATTAAAGATGCTCTTATGCAAGTGTCTGGCCATTGAACTCGGTTTCTTTTTTAAAATCGGAATCCAAGCACTAGGACATTATGATGGCCTGGCTACGTGCGATGCATAGTACATCGTCGCCTGCAATACTCCATAAAAGGGTCGGCCCAGTGCGCGTGGGGAGTACCGAGGACTTCCCAACACATGTTTTTTCCTTTCATTTTTGTTCTTTTACTTTATTTATATTTCTGACATGGTAGTATTTTTTTTACAAATGTTCACCACACAGTCCAAAAATGGTTACACAACTTTTTAAAACGTTGCTGGCATTCCAAAAAATAGTTTGTGACAACTTAAAAATGTTCTTGAATTTATAAAAAAATGTGCATGAATTTATTTCAAAATGTGTATACATTGTAAATTTTTTTTTGCATAATGCGACAAAAAGTTTTTTACCATTAAAAATGATGTGACATTTCAAAAAAAAAATCAGGTATTTCAGAAATCTATACATCACATTCTGAGAAAATGTCTATTCAATGTAAAAAAAATACTTGCAAGTCAAAAAATATATATTTCTTACAATTCAAAAGAATGTACATGAAATTTTATAGAAATATCTCGTGATCTAAATAATGTTCGTGACATTTAAAAAAGGGTTTATACCATGCAATAAAATGTTCACACTGTTTTGCAAAAAAACTTGTGCCAATTTAAGAAATGTTTAATGTGTATTTTAATTTTTTTAAATTTGTCGAAAAAATATTCTAAACATGTACCTGAAAAATGTACATCATGTATTTGAAAAATGTTCAATCTTTATCCAAACAATGTCTAATTTGTATATGAAAAATGTACAGCTTATTTTGAAAAACGAAGATATGTCTTAATAAAAATAAAAAGGGAAAAAAGATAAACAAAGAAAACTGGTGAAGAAACGTCAAAATCAAGGAAACCTGAGAAGAACTAAGAAATCCAAAGGAAAAGACTCAAAAAAGAAGAAAAGAAAAACAAACCCAGTGAAGAAACGAAGAAATCCGGTCAAAATGAAGAAAGGAAAAGAAACAAGCCGAAAGAAGCGAACAGATAATCGAAAGTGTACAACCGTTGTTGCGCGGGCTCATTGGCTGCGCGCTGTAGGCGAGCCAGAGCTTACATCTCGCAAGTGGCACGATGTAACTTTGCCGTATTATGAAAGCGCACTGGAAAAAACAAGGAACAAACCATTTAAAATCTCTGTTGCTTGGGCTTTAAGCAGACTTTAGAACAAAATGAAACTAGCACCCCCATAACAGAGGTGGGTTGTCCAAGGGTCGCTTTTTTTAACCCACTACAGACGCAAATGCTCATATATACGCATATACACTCACACTATGAATGCAACACACACATCCTACCCCTATGAGCACCTCCGAGAAACTGAGCCGACATATCATCTTGAGATTTTACGAAGTCACCGTAGACGCTTCGTAGTCGACGGGAACGTCTCCTCCCACTGAAAGCGTATCTCCGAAAATCCTGGAATAAATCCAGTATAAATGCGAAAACCCTGATGGGCTGGGGATAGCACTGTCCTCCTAACTATCGAATCACATGTTTGGTTCGCCAAGGGTCACTTTGTTGAAAGGAATTCACATGAGTTTTTTTTAATTTGAGGGAAATTAATTCGGATGCCTTTTTCTAAGGGAAGTGAATTCGGATGACTTAATTTATTAGGAAATTGTCTATAGATCTTTTTTGGTTTATATGATTGAAAGCCACACAAATATTTCTATGGCCCATTTTAAACACACTAAGGTCAACCTCATGAAAATTTTCACTTGATTTTGTAACAACTATGCCACATACCTGATCCTTTAGAAAAAAAATTCTCGTTTACTATGCCGCAACCAAACACCTTCTGTTAACATGAGACATTATGATTGGGCTGGATAGTGCGGAAGCGGTGTCAATGCTCTCAGCACAGTCGGTGGACCGATGCAACACCGCACACTTGTTGAGGAGATCCGCAAATTGGCTGCCACTGATACTAGGGACATTTCTTTTTCTCTTTGGAGTCGCTCGCATAATAAAGTTAGTCATGACTTAGTTGTGTATGGTCATAGTACCCATCGCACCGCAGTGTGTCGGGGATGGAATTTTTTGTAAACATGGCTATTGTTGAGAAGCCTCCTTTAGTAATGAGAATCCCCTTAGAATCCCCTTTTCTCCCCGCAAAAGAAAAAAATATAAGACATTTTAGGATGAGAAAAACAGGAGACATGGAATGTGTGTGTTGCTTTTTCTTGGATGGGTCCCACATATAAGTGACCTATTTTTTATGAGAGTCCCACTCCCACATGTAAGCAACACGTGTACAAGAGAAGAGGCACATGTTTTTAGTTAGTGGGCCCATTTATATGGAGTGACAAATCGTCTAAAAAATATCTCAGTCACAGTCAAACACCTTTCACCAGACATAAACAAAGTTGTCTAAAAAAACAGACATAAACAAAGCCAAAGGCCGAAGGGCCACTCTACAAGGGCATCTAAAACTGTTTAGAAGCAAAGGTAAGTATACTTGAAAAATATGGGCGAAACTGCCAGATGGGCACCAACTAAGTGCTGGAATGTAAAAATCCCTGAAAAACGCTTGTTCCTGCTATATGAAAAAATGGAGCGATATTTTCAAAGAGTTAATTTACTAGTTTTTTTTGGAACAAATGGTGAACTAAGGGCAAATCCAACGCGGGGACGCATTTCCTCTGCTTGTGTTCGTTTGGGTACATGTGGCCAGAAACCATGGCCCAACATGGCGTCCCATTTCGCGTTTCTGTCCGTTTGGACGCAAATCCGCCTTAAATTGATTTTCTATCCTCAAAAACAAATAGGGTCGGGTTTGCGTCCACATGGACAGCAGACAAGCGCGCCGAGCCTCCGTTTGGTGTCCGCTGCGGGCCTACACGGCAACCACATAATGACCAGGAGCTGGCCCATTTTAATGCCACACATACAGGGGGCTGCCCATCCGCGCGTAGTACTCTCTCCTACTCTGCCCCACTTCCGCTGACCACAAACCCTAGGCTACTGCCCACCCACCACCAGCGCGAATGTCGTGGAATTGAATCCCCGGGAAGCAGGAGAAGTACGACAACAAGGGCAACTCCTCCTCGGGGCTGCCCCACGTGGCCCCGTTCACCATGGTGCCGCTGGGGGATGCACCGCCATGGTGGGAACACCAGTACGTGCCAAAGGTACTGGAAGGCGGCCATCCCAGTGTCGTGGCTCGATGTGCACTCGCCGAATGACTCACATTTGAACCCAGAAAGGGTTTCAGTGCCACCCGTTCCGGCCTCCGGCCACGCGTGGGAGGCGGAGATCCGTCACAACCGTGCTCAGCTTCCCGACGACCTCCACCATGATCCGACTTTTGCCAAGGACACCCCGTACTTGGACATGTGGTTTGACGATGAGCATGACTAGCATAGTCGGTCCTGCTTCGCCGCCCGTGCGCGTGCTCCAGGGCTCGAGCCGCCGTGGGGGCTCATGGTGAAGGAGGGGGAGGAGGCCAAGGACGACAATGCCCTCAAGCAGGCGCACAAGGCCTCAGAGCTGACCAAACTCGCCCAGTGGCTTGACCTTCCACTGGTGCTCCATGCATTGGCGTTGGAGGCCTCCGTGCCTCGTCGGAGCCGGAGCCGTGGCCATTGGCAGGGTTAGTGGGACACTGTTGAAATATTAGGGTGGGCCTAAGGCCCATCTAACAATTTCTGAAAATCACTAAGGGCCCATGTGGGCTTAATTGGCACCAGGTGTAGTGGGAAGTTTAGTCCCACCCTGGAAGTTGGAGAGGAGTTGGACCTCCTTATAAGAGTTTCTCTTCCACATCCTATTGGAGCTTGATAATAGAAGAGGCCCTCGCTCACTCCTCCTCTACCGCCTGCCTCGCCACGCCACGCCTCGTCATGCCACGTGAGCCGAGCCGAGCTCACACCTATGCTCATATTTTTGCCAGTCAGTAAAGGAGAGTTTCTGACAGCTGGGCCACGATCTAAGACGTCGGATCATGGGCTATCACAAACTCGGATGTGGGTCGAGCTCACGCCTCTCCACGCGGTTGCGCCTATATAAGTGTAAGGCGTCTCTTAACCCTAGCCGCCACGAACAGATCACATCTGCTCCACGTGCACCGCCCATCGTCGTTCCACTGTTGCTGCTGCCACCACTGACTCCATCCCGTCCGCCCCACACACGGGCGACGGGAGAGGAGGTCTCCGAAACCTCGCCTCTTCGGATCCTGTACGGGAGAGGGGTGAATAGGTTTTTGGGAAGCAACTATGCGATTGCTCGCCTCCGATCCGCTACTTCCTCTATGTCCGAGTCGTCTTTGTCAACACCATGTCTCAGAACGAAGCCGACCGTCTCGCCACCGAGAAGCTCGAGGCTGACAAGAAGGCAACTGAGGACGCCAATGCTGCCACCGTTGCCGCAACTTCTGCCTGGCCTACTGGAGGGTATAACTCATTTATCCCGCTCCTTCTGTTTTCTGTTATGGCCATGCTAGCGTTATACGTAGATGTGTCTCCCATTAGCGTAGTATGTGCTTGCGTGGTTCAATATCAACATGTTATTAATTCTGTCAATGCAATGCTAGTGATTTATTCATGGATTAAATTAATTAAAAAATTTCCTACTTATTCAACAATCCAAAAACCTATTATGTGTAGGAATTTTTTGGCAAGTAGCTTTGCTGCTGCACTAAAACCGGATAAGTTTACTGGTACGTACTTTAAGCATTGGAAGACTAATACCACTTTATGGCTCACGGCTATGAACGTGTACTAGGTCGCCGGTGTCTCCACATGAACGATTGCTCCTGAACATGAGAAGGCGTTCAGTGAGGCCACCGTCATATTTCTCGGAGCAGTTCTTAGCGTGATCAGAGATAAATTGGTCAACACATATTTACATGTGCATGTTGTTAAGGACTTGTGGGAGGCGCTCGAATCTAAATTCGAGGCCACCGATGCTAGGGGCGAGATGTATATTATAGAGCAGTTCCACGATTAAAAGATGGTTGAGAACCATCCTATATTGGAGCAGGCTCATGAGATAATATGCATCGTTAAGGAGCTTGAGATTCTTAAGTGCAATTTACCGGGCAAGTTTGTCGCGGGATGTATAATCACCAAGCTCCCTAATTTGTGGAGAAACTTTGCTACCACTCTGAAACATCAGAGGCGTGAATTCTCAGTAGAGGATGTCATCGGCCATCTGAGTGTTGAGCAGAACTCGAGGGTAAAGGACTCACACGAAAAAGGGATCGAAGGAACTTCTGTCACCAACATGGTGAACCAGAGGAACTTCAACTCCCACAAGCCCAAGGGGAAGAATGGTGTCCAACACAATACCGACTTTAAGAAGGGTAAGAAGACAGTTGTCGGTGTCAAAACCGGCGGATCTCAGGTAGGGGGTCCCGAACTATGCGTCTAGGCGGATGGTAACAGGAGACAAGGGACACAATGTTTTTACCCAGGTTCGGGCCCTCTCGATGGAGGTAAAACCCTACTCCTGCTTGATTGATATTGATGATATGGGTAGTACAAGAGTAGATCTACCACGAGATCAGAGAGGCTAAACCCTAGAAGCTAGCCTATGGTATGATTGTTGTTCGTCCTATGGACTAAAACCCTCCGGTTTACATGGACACCGGAGAGGGCTAGGGTTACACAGAGTCGGTTACAATGGGAGGAGATCTACATATCCATATCGCCAAGCTTGCCTTCCACACCAAGGAAAGTCCCATCCGGACACGGGACGAAGTCTTCAATCTTGTATCTTCATAGTCCAGGAGTCCGGCCAAAGGTTACAGTCCGGCTATCCGGACACCCCCTAATCCTGGACTCCCTCAGTAGCCCCTGAACCAGGCTTCAATGATGACGAGTCCGGCGCGCAGATTGTCTTCGGCATTGCAAGGCGGGTTCCTCCTCTGAATACTTCATAGAAGATTTTGAACACAAGGATAGTGTCCGGCTCTGCAAAATAAGTTCCACATACCACCGTAGAGAGAATAATATTTGTACAAATCTAATCTGCTGACGTATTCCGCAGTGTGACATCATGCCACGGCCAAGCCTTCATTCAAATCGTTTTACTGTCCCTCCTCAGCGCGTTTAGCGAGGCGGTTTCCTTGGCACGTCTTGTCAAAGCAGAGATCGTGTCCCCTTATTCCGGGATTCTCATCAATACGGGCGTGGGTAACCCAATCGTGCCTGTTGGTATGTCTCCTCAATCGAAGGCGAGTCCCAAACGGTCACGGGGAGGGCTCTTGGTATTCAACCTCTTTATAAAGAGACCAAGGCTCGACTCCTTTCTCTCAATCTTCAATCAAATCCGCCTGTCGCCTTGAGTTCCAACACCCAAAGCTCCAGATTCAGGCGCTTCGGACCTTTGATGATGTCCGGCTCCGACCTTCAAGGCCGGTGGATGCCTTTCTCCGTTACGAAAGAAGACATGCGAAAGCTAAGAGATGCCAGGTATCTAACCGGCGAAATCTCGCACAGGCTGCCTGCTCAAGGGCAGGTTATTCCCACTCCCAAGCCTGGTGAGAGCGTGGTGTTCGCGTCTCACTTTCTTCAGGGGCTAGGCTTCCCGACGGACCCCTTCGTGAGGGGGCTCATGTTTTATTACGGGCTGGAATTTCACGACTTAGCTCTGGAGTCCATCCTCCATATCTCTTCGTTCATTGTCGTGTGCGAGGCCTTCCTCTGTATTACTCCTCACTTTGGATTGTGGCTTAAGACCTTCAAAGTAGAGCCAAAGATGATCGAGGGGCAGCACGCAGAGTGCGGAGGTGCTGTTATAAGCAAGAATGCCGACGCTCCATGGCCCGAGGGCTCTTTTCAAGAGGAGTTCAGCTTATGGCAATGAGAGTGGTTTTATATCACAGCTCCCAGGGGCACCAAATGGGTGGCGCCACCTGCCTTTCGCTCGGGTCCCCCACCACAGCTGGCGTCATGGGTCAATAAAGGGCTTAACTGGGGGCCATCCAAGGACGTGCCCGTGTTGTATGGCTGCGTTCGAGATCTCCTAGAAAGAGATATCAATCTGGCCGTAGTGGCACAGGTTATGTTGATTCATCGCATCCTGCCCTGCAAATTCCGCCCCCTCCGCCTATGGGAGTTTAATCCGGAAGGACCGCGAGCCCTCCAACATTTTATGGGCGCGACGCCCATGGATATGTACACATTGTTCTTCGGATCACAAGCAATGTGTCCGGACTCGTCCGAGGACGCAGGTCTGAGCTGCAATCGCCTGGATACTCAAGTAAGTAGCCCTGTACCCGGACACGCCATCCGTATATTTATCATAAAATTGTCCTTTAAAAGAGCTATCCCTTAAACAGGAGTGGATAGCGAAGGCAAAGCTAATCAGGTGTCCGGCCCCCCTCCCCGAGGCTACGTCGGATCCCGTGTTAACCAGGATGCCGGAGGTGGCGCCTTTGGAAGAAGGCGAAGAGGGGAACAAGGAAGCTACCGCCTCCCGAAAGGAGGCTGTCAGGAAAGGAGGAATCGAGAATTCCTCTAACCAGGGGAAGAAAAGGACCGCCTCTGAAGACCTGGAGGCCATGGCCTCAAAGCGGGGGAAGAAATCTTCATCAGAGGGTCCGGCGCCGGGGGTGCCTCGGTCGCATTGCGCCCCCAAGGGGATCAGCTCTCCACCGAGCCGTAAGTAAAGAGGGGGGGGGGGGTTTAAAATGAGAGACATCCCTGCTTTAATTCCGAGGAAGATAACCGAAGTTTTACCTTGTAGTTCAGATCTCAGCCCTTCTCAGCAGAGCTCATCTTCAGGGGATCTTCGTCTGGAGATGATGGAGAGTGGAACGCCTCCCCCTACCGTACCGCTTTGCGAGGCAGGCGACCTCGAGGTGTCGTCACGGAGGGTTTCTCCGAATCCAACAGGGCCGGAAGGCAGTCGTAGGGCACCCCAAGGCCCTCCGTGTCCGGCCTTCGAAAAAGGCCATCAGACGAGTCCAGCACCGTCCGATGCACAGTCGGAGGAGATGAAGGATCTGCTCGGGCGAGCGTCTATCTCAGAAGAACACCGTGTGTTGATGGATACGGTGATTAGAAGGTTTTCATCTGCGGAGAGCGGGTTGTACGAGGCCGTCAGGAGTTTACTGAAAGGTTTTGAGGTACGCGAAATGATGTACCTTTTGATAGATCCGCATATATAAAATGCACCCTGTATAGATAGTAGCCCCTGAGACTCGGTGTGTTGTCAAAAATGACGGTGCACCGAGGATCGTAATCCAAGGTATGATATGTCACCTTTCCTATGTAGGTGGCGAAGTGTCCGGTGGCTAGCCTGATTGATGAATTTGCCGAACTAAAGCGGCAACTTGACGTGGCAGATGCTGACATCGCGCTTGTCAACAAGCGGCTGGACGAGGCACAAGGTATGTAATTTCTCCAAAGACGCCGGGTAAGAGGAGCTTGATGCCCGTACCTTACAACATGTGTGCTTGATGCAGATGGTGCCGCTGCCATGGAGAACCTTCGGGCGGAACTTGCCCAAGCCAAGGAGCATGCCAGGAAAAGCGATGCGGTTGCCTTAAAGGCGGCTGAAGAGCTGAAAGCCGAACATGCTGCTCACTGTCAAAGCAAGAAGGAAATGGCCGAGATGGCTTTAAAGTTGAAGAATGCTACCGACCGCTACAAGCTTCTTGAAAAAGAAGATCGGATGGCACAGAAGGACCTAGAGAAGGTCACTACCGAGGCCAAGGATACTCGCTCTGCGATGAGAGCTATGAAGGAGGAGCTACGTCAGGCCGGAGATATCACGGCTGGAAAGCCCTTTATGCTGCGGATGAAGTTCGGGGATCCTAAATACGCTCCATTGGACCGGCAGTGGAGTGCGTCGAACACTTATCTGGACTTGGCAGCGAGTGCCGCGGATGCGGCCGAACACTTCCGCGATCAAAGGGACCACAAAGTGGACAAGCTTTTTTGGTCGCAGTTCCACAATCCAGAGAGCCCACTTCCATTAACCGATCGTTTGGCCGCATGGGCGGGGCTGAATAGGTTATCCGGACTCGCCATGAAGTATGTCGTGAGTCATCTGTGGCCGAAAAGGCCCGAGCCGAAGAGTTATTTTAGCTTGGTGCATAAATTCCTTGGTGCGGTGCCGCATATTAATGCAATGAAGAGGTCGGCATGCATAGAGGGTGCGCAGATGGCTCTTGCCCGTGTCAAGACATACTGGGCGGAGATGGAGGCCAGTGCTGTTGCATCCCAAGATTCAGACGAAAGCCAAGTACCCGCCGAGCACTATTTTCAGGAAGTTCTGCAGGGCGCTCGTTTAATAGAGACGCAGTGCTCGAAGGATGTTATGTTCGAATAACGTGTATTATTGTAAAACAATGTTTCGATAGAGTATAGAAGCTTTTTATACTTGTGCTTTCAAGAATTAGAATACCTCCTGTGCGGCCGTTAATGTATATGTGTATATAACCTGAAAGATGGCAGTCTTCGGCTTCAGCCCCCCCACATATAATGCGGGGGTGTTCGTAGAAGGCGCATTTTCACACTTTATCCAACGTCTTGGTCCTATTAAGGAGGTGATAGTGCAGCGAACTAGGCAAACAGACTATAATGCTTTATCACTTTCACTTAGCCATAGGAGTTTGACAGTGGGGCTACTATATAGCCCCTAGGGGCACCGCGCTAACCCGAATTCGGGGCGCGTGTGTGCCTAATCGGGAAACGACCCTTTGTTAATGCGGAGGAATCCTAAAGATTCCGGCGGGTCATCAAGTGGTTGATTAGCCTCATGCTATATCATGACAGTCAGTTTTCGGCTTTCTCTACTGAGGTGCTCGCCTGGACGAACTGGGGCACAATCGCAGTAGTTCTCCTGGTGCCGCCTTAGCCGATAGAGCGGAACGTAAGGCAGCAAAACACAGGAGCCGGGCAAACCCAACATTTGACCAAAGACATGATTCGGAGCTGATGCATATAAGGCCAAACTCGCGACGCCGAACACTCCCTAAGGTATTCGGTCTTTATGAAAACGGGCTGAACAACGCCCTTGGTAAGAAGCCCCTGGTGTCCAGGCACGCGCAAAATTCTGACGTGGCCGCATGCCAAGACGCCAGCCTCCTCCTTGGTTATAAAAAGAAACCGGGGGATGTTATCAACAAGAGACAGTAAAAAAGGTTTACGCAGGGTCTTAATCTGAAAAGAATCCTTGGAATGGGTCCCTACTGCACGTCTGCGCCCGTGTCTCCGTTGTGCCGTATCCTGGACGGGTGTAGCACGATGTTCATCTGTAAAAGAGAGGAACTTAGTTGAAAACAATCGTGCGAAAATCTATGTTATATTAAATAAACAAAGTATAATTCGGAAATGGGTAGAATTGAGCTTTATTGTCTCTTGTTGTATACGCGCGGAGCCCCTTGTACGGGGGTATACGGCTAGTAAGCCTTTGTATGTTTACGCCGGACTCGTCTAGCCATGTCCGGGGTCTGAACGACCTGTTTAGGTGCTTTGACTAGTAAAGCTGGTTTAGTGTGTGGCTGTCAAGGCAGCCTCACAGTCTTCCGCGCTCGAGGAACACTTGATATTTCCCTTTAATGAGATGATGCCTCGCGGACCGGGCATTTTAAGCGCAAGGGATTCATAATGCGGTATTGCGTTAAAGCGGGCGAAAGCTTCACGTCCCAGTAGTGCTTGATAGCTACTTGTAAATGGGGCGATGTGAAAGGTTAGCTTTTCGCGGCGGAAGTTGTCGGGGAAGCCGAACACAACTTCTAGCAGGAGAGAACCCGTACAATGGGTATCTGGGCCTGGCGTTACCCCTTGAAAGGAAGTGTTGCCATGGCGAATTTTTGTTGGGTTTATCCCCATTTTGCGGATTGTGTCCTGGTATAGCAGGTTTAGATCACTGCTGCCGTCCATTAGGACTTGTGTAAAGTGGAGTCCGTCAATTATCGGATCTAATACCAAGGCAGTCCAGCCTGCGTTCCGGATACTTCTAGAGTAATCCTGATGGTCGAAGGTGATTGGTTGTAACAACTAGTGGCGGGACTCCTCTAGGACATGCCGTATGGCGCGTATCTCTATAGGCGCCACTCTGTTTTTCCCTTTTGTCACGTGAAGTGAGTTTACTGTTTTGACTTCTTGTGGGAACTTCTTTTGTTCTCTGGTGCTCTGCTTGTGGGGTTCGTCGTCGTCCTTGCTTGGTATGTCGAGCCCCTTGTGTTCGGCGTTGAGTTTGCCGGATTGCTTGAAGACCCAACAATCTCTGTGGGTATGGTTTGCAGGCTTCCCGGGAGTACTATGGATTTGGCATATTTTGTCCAAGATTTTGTTTAGGTTAGATAGCTCGTCCCTGTTATCCTTGAGGGGCAGCTTTATTTGATTCTGCCGAGAGCTTTTGAATCCGGCGTTGACTGCCATGCTCTTTGGGCTGTTTCCCTTGGTCCGGCGCTGGTCCTTGCTACGTCGCGGTTTCCCGTTTCCATCCCGAACTTCGGATGTACTTGGGTCGCTGGTGCTGCTTCTTGCCAACCAGCTATCCTCTCTTGTGCAAAAGTGGGTCATGAGGCTTGTTAATGTGGCCATTGTTCTTGGCTTTTCTTGGCCGAGGTGTCTGGCGAGCCATTCATCTCGAACGCTGTGTTTGAAAGCTGCTAAGGCTTCGGCGTCCGGACAGTCGACTATCTGGTTCTTTTTAGTAAGAAATCTTGTCAGGACCCCGACTCGATGTCACATCGATCTAGCTTGTAACACCTCATATCACTTTGCGGCCTCACGCACGGTATCCCCACGGGTGTCTCCTTACCTTTTCCCGGGACCGTTTGCGCCTTTTGGCTCACGTATATGATAGTGTCGCTAGCATCATATGATAAGGAGCCCGGGCTGACATGGCTAGTCATAAACCCAAAGTGGCACAGACTTACAGGGACAGGCATCCATGACCCAGCTTCGAACGTGTCGGTCATCAGCAAGTGGGTCCGGGCTGTAGCACTGGGCTAGCAGGACTCTGGTAAACCGGGCTGTAGCAGGCTAACAGGACTCCGGTACTCAATGCGTGACATTTCCCCGAAGGGACAGACACATGAACGAAGAAGGACACATGCCGGCCAGCCTAAGTGTTCCAGAGCAGTAGCAAGCTACCATGGCTCAGTGGTAACACTAGGAGACATTTCCCGGTAAGAGAGGCTACTAAAGATAAACAACTAGATAGTCAGATCCCACACATACCAAGCATTTCAATCATACACACAATATGCTCGATATGTGCAAATACAACGAGGCATCACGACATGACTCTACGACACAAGTACTTTATTTAAGGCTCAGAGAGCCATACATATCATACACATAGGCACGGTTCACATGACCCAGCATTCAAGTCATACAGTCATACAAACCAGCAGCGGAAGTAACTTGCCTGAGTACAGACAACTAGTAAAATAAAAGAGGCTTGGAAAGCCTAGCTATACTACGTGGTCCTTCACAAGCTCAGGATCACCACCTGGGCCTTAGCCTACTCATTGATGTCAACGTCTACGAAGAACACATCAGAAGGGGTTGCAGCGTCTTCTGTAAAAATGTAAATTATAGCAACATGAGTACAAAGGTACTCAGCAAGACTTACATCAGATCCTACATACATGCACATTATCAAGAAGGGTTGGTGGAGTTATTGCAGCAAGCCAGCTTTGACTCTTGGCTAGGCTATCCTACGAGACTTCAACTTAAAACGGTTTTGCGCACACGAGTCCACTACTCACCACTTCAATACACTACCGAGGATCCACCTCCGTCTTCCTACGGAAGAGCCATCCTCGGCACTCACACTTATCTTGAGGCTTTTAGTAGTTTCCATTTACTTGTCTATGAACTGTATAGGCAACCAAGTAGTCCTTTACCGCGGACGCGGCTATTCGAATAGATCATGATAACCCTGCAGGGGTGTACTTCTTCATACACGCTCTCACCACTTACCGTCATTTACACGACATGTACTCGGCAACCTTCAAGCGGAAGCCCAACGTGGGTGTCGGCCACGACCTACCTAATCACCTAAGTCTCTAGTCCAGGTTTATCGCCTATTCGGGTTCCATCCATGAGGAGATCCGGCCGAGGTTTTGCTCACAGCCCCAAACAATGTGAACAGGGTTCTCGAGATACCTAACGGGTATTCGGTACATCGTGCCACATACCTACCGCATCACAGCCCACCCCTACGGTCAACGCTGTCCACGGCCTCCAGTAGGCTACAAACACCAGAAACTACTTGCAACTCCTGGACAGAGAGCTAGGGTGAATAAGAAGTCGAGGGGGTCCATTGGTTCCGGGCCCAATGCATGGTAGTAGCTGAATCTTAAATCACACATACAGATCTCAGTGCTTAAGGCCGGCTTCAATGAAACAACCCACCATGTACTCCTACATGGCCTCTCATCGATACCTTTACCAAATCGTGTTCACCACACCACTCTTATTACCGACACAATCATTTCACTCTAGCCCATCACCCAGATGAACCAGACCTGACACGACTCTAAGCATAGCAGGCATAGCAAGGTAGGAACAACACATACATATGGCTCAAACAACTCCTACACATGCTAGTGGGTTTCATCTAGTTACTGTGGCAATGGCAGGTCATGCAGAGGAAATGGGTTCAACTACCGTAACACACAGCAGTTTGAAACGCGTTGTCTTAATGCAGTAAAAGAGAGCAGGAGCGAGAACATGGGATTGTATCGATATGATCAAATGGTTGGTTGCTTGCCTGATGGTTCGACGCTCTGATACGGTTCTTCGTTAGGGTAATCACGGTAGTCCTCGGAGGCAGAACCTGCCACAAAGAACACCGATACACAACCATCACCAAACAATGTGCGACAATATGATGCATGCATGAAACATGGCAATATGAGTGTGTTGGGCTAATGCAACTAAGACCAGAAGGGTTTGAACCAATTTGAATCAAAGATTCAAATTTCAAACTCATACATGGCCGTTTAAAGTGTTTTTCCTTGTTCTGCATTAAACATCAAGTTAACTTGTTTAATCATGCATGAAAATAGTACAGATGGATAGATTGGATTTTTCTGATCATTTTTCATATATAATTTGTCTGATTTGGAGTTACAGAATAAAAGTTATGAATTTTTGAAGTTTAAACTATATTCTGGAATTTCCTATATTAGATTAAATCCAGAAAATCAATTACTGCGTCAGCCTGACATCAGTGTGACATCAGCAGGTCAACGGGACACGGTCCGGGTCAAACCTGACAGTGGGTCCCGCGTGTCAGTGTGATTAGCTAAACTAAAATTAATTTAAACTAATCCTAATTAGTTAACAGGGCTGGGCCCCACCTGTCATTGACTCAGGAGAGTCAACCAGGGCCCACCCGTGGTCAAACCCGGGTCGGCTGCACCGGCGTTTAGCCGCCGGCGAGCCCGACGCGGCGGCGGAAGTGGTTTTGGCCGTTCCAGCCACCAAATGGGTCGCGGAGGCCATCGGAGTGGAGCTGAGGACGAGCCGCAGCTCTTGGTGGAGTCCGTTGGGGTCGGGGTGGCCGGAGTTGGCGCCGGCGACGACTTTGGCGGCCACCGGAGTTCGGCCGAAGACGAACTTGGCGCTAGAGGGGTCGGTGAGGTGCGAGGAGTAGCTGGTTAGGTGCTACATGACGTGGTGAGCATGATGGACACTAGTTTGTGGCCGGAGGGTGACCGGGAGCACGTCGGCGACGAGCTCCGCGGCGATGGGTGCGGTTGAGCTCCGGGAGGTCGCTACATGGCTCGGGAGCAAGAAAAGAAGGGAGGGGAAGATGGCTAAGCTCACGGGGAGTTTGACGAAGCACTTGGTGCGGCCGGGGACGGGCCGGAGCGACGACGGTGTTGAAGGGGATCTCCGGCGACGGCGATTCGGTCGAGGTCGATGCGGTGGGCTCGGGCCTTGCAAGCGCTCGGGGCTCGGCTTGCTCGAAGAAGAGGAGGGTGGCGGAGCTCCTGGACACGGCGACACGGCGTGGGGTTGACGGAGGGCGTGGCTACGGCGAGGGGGTGGCGGCGATGGCGTCGGCCATGGCGGGGGAGCGCGAGAGAGAGGAGTTGGGGGAGATTGGAGGTGTCCTGCGGGTTCACGGCGCGGCGTGGAGCTCATCCATCCAGCCCCGAGGCGAGGAGGTGAAGCAGGGCGACGGCCAGCTGCATGGCGCGTGCTGCGGTCGCCGTCGGGCACCTGCCTGCCTGCCTGGCCGGCAAGCAGCTCGCTGGAGCGGCGCTGGGCTGGGCCGGCAGGTGGGCCGGGTGCTGGGCGCCAGGTAAGGTTTTTGTTATTTCTACTGTTTTCTGTTTTTTTAATACTTCTGCAACTTTGTTGAATTATTAAAAATACCTAGGCAACTCCTAAAATCACCAAACTACTCCTGGTCCATAGTTGGATTATTTCCAACATGAAACATTTTAGTTTGGAGATATTCGAGCATTTGAATATTTTATATAATTTTAAATGCCCAAATTCAAATATTTATGATTTAATTCAAAAACCCTAAGATGGCCTAGGAAAATGTGCATCACTTCTGGCAGAGGTTCTGAACCAAGACAAAAATGATGGACATTTTAGAAGGGCATTTCAGGTTCATTGAAAAAGTTTTTAGTAAACCCTAGTTGGTTTCAGAGGGGGCTGGGGGTTCTGTCATCCCCATTTCAGGTTTCTGATGAAAGAATAAACATGATGCAACACTCTAATGCATGAACTAGCTAGGGTGTGACAACTCACCCCCACTCAAAAGAATCTCGTCCCGAGATTTGGGTTCCTCCGGGAAGAAGGCGGGGTACTCGAGGCGAAGACGATCCTCCCTTTCCCAAGTTGCTTCATCCTCAGAATGGTGCGACCATTGAACTTTGAGAAACTTGATATTATGACGTCGAGTGGTACGCTCGGCCTGATCGAGGATACGAATGGGGTACTCTCGATATGTGAGGTTATCTTGGAGATCAAGCATTTCGTGGTCCACTCCATGGATAGGATCCGAGAAGCAACGCCTGAGTTGAGAAACGTGGAAGACATCGTGGACTCTGGAGAGATGCGGAGGTAGTTCCAACTGGTAGGCAACTTCTCTTCGTTTAGCGAGAATGCGAAAAGGTACAATGTAACGAGGAGCCAATTTGCCTTTGATACCGAAATGATGGGTTCCCTTCAGAGGAGTAACCCGAAGGTAAGCCTTCTCGTCAACCTCGAAAGTCATAGCCTTATGTTTTCGGTCATATTGACTCTTTTGACGAGATTGGGCTGTTTTCAACTTTTCACGAACGATGCGAACTTGCTCTTCTGCTTCCTGAATCATATCTGGGCCAAAGAATTGTCTTTCCCCAGTTTCTGACCAGTTAAGGGGTGTCCGACACCGTCGTCCATAGAGAACTTCAAAAGGGGCTTTACCCAAGCTAGATTGATAGCTGTTGTTGTAAGCAAATTCGGCAAATGGAAGGCATTTCTCCCACTCCATTCCGAATGAGATAATAGAGGCTCGAAGCATGTCTTCTAGGATCTGGTTGACGCGTTCTACTTGACCACTTGATTGAGGGTGAAAAGCGGTGCTAAAGGAAAGGCGGGTTCCCATAGCATTTTGGAAACTTTCCCAAAACCAAGAGGTGAAGAGACTTCCTCAATCCGAGTTAATTTCCAAAGGAACACCATGGAGGGACACTATTCAGGAGATGTATAAGTCTGCCAACTGACTAGCGGTTATACTCTCACGAACAGGTAAGAAATGGGCCACTTTGGAAAGACGATCGACAACGACAAAGATAGCATTATTCCCTTTCTTGGTTCTGGGAAAACCGGTAATGAAATCCATACCAATTTTATCCCATTTCCATTCAGGAATAGCTAGGGGTTGAAGGGTGCCAGCAGGCCGTTGATGCTTTGCTTTTACATGACGGCAGACGTCGCAATTAGCAATATACTGAGCAATTTCTCTCTTCATCCTAGTCCACCAGAACCTCTGGCGTAAGTCCTGATACATCTTGGTACTACCAGGATGAATGGTGAGAGGAGATTCATGAGCTTCCTTAAGGATCAATCGCCTTATGTTTCGCACCTTGGGAACCACTAGTCGATTCCCGAAGTATACGACCCCTTGATCATCAATGGAGAAACAATTCTCAACTCCTTTCTTGATGTTTCTCTTGATGCGGGAAATTCCCGGATCTACCTTCTGTGCTTTGATGATCTGATCCGTAAGGGTATGTTTCGCCACCAAGGTGGAAAGAAAACCTTGAGGAACAATGTGAAGGTTAAGCTTCCGAAATTCCTCATGGAGAAGCGGTTAACTTTGTTGTAACATCAGGTTGTTACAATAAGATTTACGACTTAGCGCATCAGCCATGACGTTGGCTTTCCCTGGGGTGTAAGTTATTCCTAAGTCGAAATCTGTGATCAACTCGACCCAACGTCTTTGCCTGAGATTCAAATCCGGTTGGGTGAAGATGTACTTCAGACTTTGGTGATCAGTGAATATTTCGCAACGATTACCAAGAAGGTAATGTCGCCAGGTTTTAAGTGCATAGACTACGGCTGCAAGCTCTAGATCATGAGTAGGATAATTCTCCTCATGTGGGTGCAATTGCCGTGAAGCGTAAGCAATTACGTGTCGATCTTGCATGAGAATGCAACCTAGTCCTTGTCGCGAGGCGTCGCAGTAGATAACAAAGTCCTTAGAGAAGTCTGGCGGTACCAGTACGGGAGCAGAAGTCAGGCGTCTTTTCAGTTCCTGAAAGCTGTGCTCACATTGTGGAGTCCACTCGAACTTTTTATCTTTCTTGAGGAGTTCGGTTAGAGGTTTTGCAACTTTGGAGAAGTTTTCGACAAAGCGACGGCAATAGCTCGCTAGGCCCAGAAAACTCCGAACTTGCTTGACCGATTCAGGTGGAGTCCAATTAAGGACGGCTTGAACTCGCTCAGGGTTAACAGCAATACCTTTACCAGATATTACATGACCCAGATAGGTCAGTTCTGACAACCAAAATTCACATTTAGAGAATTTGGCATAAAGACGATGCTCTCGAAGTTTCTTCAACACTAGCCTTAGATGTTCGGCATGTTCTTCCTCGTTCTTGGAGTAGATGAGTATATCATCGAGGTAAACCACGGCGAATTTATCCAAATACTCCATGAAGATTGAGTTCATTAACCGAGAAAAGGTGGCTGGAGCGTTGGTTAAACCGAAGGACATGACGGTGTACTCGTATTGGCCATAACGAGTAACAAAGGCCGTTTTAGGAATGTCCCCGTTCCTGATTTTGATTTGATGGTAGCCCAACCTCAAATCCATTTTGGAAAAGATTGAGGATCCAGCGAGCTGATCATACAGGTCGTTGATCCTGGGGAGCGGATATTTGTTCTTGATTGTGACCAAATTGACAGGTCGATAATCTACAACCATCCGGTCCGTACCATCCTTCTTCTTGACGAAGAGGACGGGGCAAGCCCACGGAGATGAACTAGGTCGGATGAAACCCTTTTTCAAGGACTCATCGAGTTGTTTCTTAAGCTCGGCTAGTTCTAGTGGTGCCATCTTATAGGGTCTTCTAGCAATCGGGACGGTTCCTGGAATAAGGTCTATTACGAACTCAACATCCCTGTCAGGTGGAACACCTAGCAATTCCTCTGGGAAGACATCAGGGAAGTCACGGACTACCGGAACGTCCTCAAGATCTGGCAACGGGCTGGCGTTGAGAGAATATAACTGTCGCTTGGCTATTCGGGTCAAGACATTGACTATCTTCCCCGAAGGATGGGTGAGTTGAACAGTCCTAGAGAAGCAATCAATTTGGGCATGGTGGGCTGACATCCAGTCCATACCCAAAATGATGTTGATATCTGAAGATTTAAGAGCTATCAAAGATGCCAGGAAAACAAGTCTGTCGACTTGGATTTCATTTCCATGACTTACCCTAGAGGTTTGCCATTTGGATCCCGGAGTTTGAATTACCATAGAGGATGGCATGTCACAGAATGCGGTGTTATGCAAACGAGCATAATTTTCGGATATAAATGAATGAGAGGCTCCTGTATCGAAAAGAACAGATGCCGGGTGGCAATTAACAAGGAGCGTACCGAGAACGACGTTGGGATCCTCTTGAGCTTCTTCGGCAGAGATATAGTTGACATGTCCACGTGCAGTGGTGGCCGGCTTGGCGTGGAACACTTTCCCTGTCGGCTTGCCACGGCCAACAACTTTAGCAGATTGGTCGGGGTTGGTTTGGGGGCTCGCGCATATAGTGGCCAGATTCCCCACACTTGAAGCAAGTCACGGAGCTGGTACGTGGAGGAGCACTGTTGGTTGGACCACCATAGGGCTTGGCTGGTGCAGACTGTTGAACGGGGCGAGGCGCCTGGAAGGATGGCCTCGGTGTGAACCTGGGTGGCAGGGCAGTGTTAGGTACCCACACGCGGCGCTTCTGAGGACCAGCGCCGGATGAGGAACCCACGTCACGGCCATGCTTGCGTGTTGCGTCATAATCAGTCTGACCAGTCTCAGCACTGATGGCCTTGTTAACAAGCTTCTGAAAAGATGTGCACTCATGCAGACGGAGGTCGCGGCGAAGCTCAGGACTAAGTCCCTTACGGAACCTTGCTTGCTTCTTGGCATCCGTAGAAACTTCCTCAGTTGCATATCGTGCGAGGTTACCGAACTCCCTGCTGTAAGCATCCACAGAGAGTCGGCCTTGAGTGAAACTGCAAAATTCCTCACGTTTACGGTCCATGAGACCCTCCGGAATGTGATGTTCACGGAAAGCCTCGCTGAATTCAGCCCAAGTAGTGACTTGGCCCGCTGGGCGCATAGCTCCATAATTCTCCCACCATAGACTGGCGGGACCTTCAAGATGATATGCAGCAAAGGTGACCTTGTCAGCCTCAGCTACTAACGCGAAACGCAGTTTGTGAGAAATACTGCGAAGCCAGTCATCGGCGTCGAGAGGCTCGACGGAGTGGTGGAACGTGGGTGGATGTAACTTGATGAAATCACTGAGTGACACCAAGTTATTTCTCTGATGGCATGCTGTGTTCTGTTCAATACGCTCCAACAAACGGTTGGTCTCCCGCTTGTTTCTCTCGGCTTCCAGCATAACTTCGGCTAGGGAAGGAGGATGAGGCAGATTTGCATTCCTGACTTCACTGCCTTCGGCCTGCTCTTGAGGAGCAGGGTTATTGCGCGTGTTGACCATCCTAGGTAAACAAGACAATGATTTAGTCAGAATGATAAGATTCTGACATAGGATACAGAATGTAAGGAATAACTCGGAATGCAAGATGATCATCCGTATGACATGGTAGATACAGAAACTGCTTCTTTATTCCATCGTCATACACACCATACAAGGTTTAGTACAAGACCAAACAAGGTACTTTTACGGTGAAAAGAGGATTACATCTCATCGGAGGCATCCCAAGCTCCTATACATTATTTTTCTACACCTCCAGAAGGCGGTACAAACTAGGTCATATCCCACGAGTCACGCAGGACGATAGACGACACAGCTAGTACGAACTAGTGATACTACCACTAACTCAGACCGATCCGTAGTAGTCCTCGTAGAAGTCTCCTCCATAGCCTGGAAGCTCAACATGATCATCCGGGAACAGACGATCTCGCGGAGCTTGTGGACCATAGGGGCTAGGATGAGGTCTTGGACCAACAGACGGTGGCCCGCGGGGACCGCGAGATGGGGTGATGCCTCCTACATCACGCCAACCCATCACGTCTGGCAGAGCAGATCTCACAGGATAGAGATCGCGCATATCCGAATATCCAGCTTGCACTACCGGTGCAAACCGAGTCAATGTGGCCCAATGGTCAGCATGGGTATTGAAAAGCTCTAGCCTCAAGGCCCGATTTTCACGGTCCTTATCCTCGAGCATCTCGGTAGTGGTGCGAGTCCGTGAATCCTCCTGAGTGGGGTCAGCATAGATAGCCTGAAGATACCCTTGTGCTCCCGGAAGTGATCCTGGCATATACCGAAAATCAGAGTCCCGAAATAGGCCAGACCTGACTCACATGATGGTCATCATAGAGTAGGCGGCGTCCTGCACAGCCATCTCAATAGTAATCCCGAGTCCATAGGAGCAGTGAAGGGGCTCGGTGGATCCAGGATAAGATGGAAATATCCTAACAGTGCAGAGATACTGGCTTTGATTAAAATCTCGAAATTGCTCTTCGACCGTGTACTCAGGATACCAACGGTATCCAGCCTCAGTCATTACCCTGACCAACATGGCGGTATGGCCGGGTACATCTAGGCATCGAGTTAGGCGAACCACTTGATTGAGGTCGCGAGTGGCCATCTGAAAGCACAACCATAATGCAAAGGCATTAGAATTTCTAGCAAAATTTCGGCAGCATAACAGCTGTAAATGCTCAGAAGGATTTTGAGACATTTGACAAAGGATTTCATACACACTCGACAACATCATATCAAGTTCTGAGTCCATCCTAGCAACATAATGTGGTAGTAGAACTGAACTAGGCTTGTATCCATCAAACCTATAAGGTACTACTGATTAGTAACACGTGAACCTGATAGAGAGAAAAGATCCTAATTCCTTAACCCCCGGTGGAAGAATAGTCTGACTCAGATCAGAGTGTCATAAGATAAAGGAGTAAAAGAGCCTTACGTTCCAACCCACAAACAATTCCCCTATATATAACTAAAGAATTTCTAGACTCAACATCGACCAGTTTGGCTTGGAGAACCTACAGGCAGTCCGGCTCTGATACCAACGATGTCAGGACCCCGACTCGATGTCACATCGATCTAGCTTGTAACACCACATATCACTTTGCGGCCTCACGCCGGTCATCCCCACGGGTGTCGCCTTACCTTTTCCCGGGACCGTTTGCGCCTTTTGGCTCACGTATATGATAGTGTCGCTAGCATCCATATGATAAGGAGCCCGGGCTGACATGGCTAGTCGTAAACCCAAAGTGGCACAGACTTACAGGGACAGGCATCCATGACCCAGCTTCGAACGTGTCGGTCATCAGCAAGTGGGTCCGGGCTGTAGCACTGGGCTAGCAGGACTCCGGTAAACCAGGCTGTAGCGGGCTAACAGGACTCCGGTACTCAATGCGTGACATTTCCCCGAAGGGACAGACACAGGAACGAAGAAGGACACATGCCGGCCAGCCTAAGTGTTCCAGAGCAGTAGCAAGCTACCATGGCTCAGTGATAACACTAGGAGACATTTCCCGGTAAGAGAGGCTACTAAAGATAAACAACTAGATAGTCAGATCCCACACATACCAAGCATTTCAATCATACACACAATATGCTCGATATGTGCAAATACAACGAGGCATCACGACATGACTCTATGACACAAGTAATTTATTTAAGGCTCAGAGAGCCATACATATCATACACATAGGCACGGGTCACATGACCCAGCATTCAAGTCATACAGTCATACAAACCAGCAGCGGAAGTAACTTGTCTGAGTACAGACAACTAGTAAAATAAAAGAGGCTTGGAAAGCCTAGCTATACTACGTGGTCCTTCACAAGCTCAGGATCACCACCTGGGCCTTAGCTTACTCATTGATGTCAACGTCTATGAAGAACCCATCAGAAGGGGTTGCAGCGTCTTCTGTAAAAATGTAAATTATAGCAACATGAGTACAAAGGTACTCAGCAAGACTTACATCAGATCCTACATACATGCACATTATCAAGAAGGGTTGGTGGAGTTATTGCAGCAAGCCAGCTTTGACTCTTGGCTAGGCTATCCTACGAGACTTCAACTTGAAACGGTTTTGCGCACACGAGTCCACTACTCACCACTTCAATACACTACCGAGGATCCACCTCCGTCTTCCTACGGAAGAGCCATCCTCGGCACTCACACTTATCTTGAGGCTTTTAGTAGTTTCCATTTACTTGTCTATGAACTGTATAGGCAAGAAAGTAGTCCTTTACCGCGGACGCGGCTATTCGAATAGATCATGATAACCCTGCAGGGGTGTACTTCTTCATACACGCTCTCACCACTTACCGTCGTTTACACGACATGTACTCGGCAACCTTCAAGCGGAAGCCCAACGTGGGTGTCGGCCACGACCTACCTAATCACCTAAGTCTCTAGTCCAGGTTTATCGCCTATTCGGGTTCCATCCATGAGGAGATCCGGCCGAGGTTTCGCTCACAGCCCCAAACGATGTGAACAGGGTTCCCGAGATTCCTAACGGGTATTCGGTACACCGTGCCACGTACCTACCGCATCACAGCCCACCCCTACGGTCAGCGCTGTCCACGGCCTCCAGTAGGCTACAAACACCAGAAACTACTTGCAACTCCTGGACAGAGAGCTAGGGTGAATAAGAAGTCGAGGGGGTCCATTGGTTTCGGGCCCAATGCATGGTAGTAGCTGAATCTTAAATCACACATACAGATCTCAGTGCTTAAGGTCGGCTTCAATGAAACAACCCACCATGTACTCCTACATGGCCTCTCATCGATACCTTTACCAAATCGTGTTCACCACACCACTCTTATTACCGACATAATCATTTCACTCTAGCCCATCACCCAGATGAACCAGACCTGACACGACTCTAAGCATAGCAGGCATAGCAAGGTAGGAACAACACATACATATGGCTCAAACAACTCCTACACATGCTAGTGGGTTTCATCTAGTTACTGTGGCAATGACAGGTCATGCAGAGGAAATGGGTTCAACTACCGTAACACACAGCAGTTTGAAACGCGTTGTCTTAATGCAGTAAAAGAGAGCAGGAGCGAGAATATGGGATTGTATCGATATGATCAAATGGTTGGTTGCTTGCCTGATGGTTCGACACACTGATACGGTTCTTCGTTAGGGTAATCACGGTAGTCCTCGGAGGCAGAACCTGCCGCAAAGAACACCGATACACAACCATCACCAAACAATGTGCGACAATATGATGCATGCATGAAACATGGCAATATGAGTGTGTTGGGCTAATGCAACTAAGACCAGAAGGGTTTGAACCAATTTGAATCAAAGATTCAAATTTCGAACTCATACATGGCCCTTTAAAGTGTTTTTCCTTGTTCTGCATTAAACATCAAGTTAACTTGTTTAATCATGCATGAAAATAGTACAGATGGATAGATTGGATTTTTCTGATCATTTTTCATATATAATTTGTCTGATTTGGAGTTACAGAATAAAAGTTATGAATTTTTGAAGTTTAAACTATATTCTGGAATTTCCTATATTAGATTAAATCCAGAAAATCAATTACCGCGTCAGCCTGACGTCAGTGTGACATCAGAAGGTCAACGAGACACGGTCCGGGTCAAACCTGACAGTGGGTCCCGCGTGTCAGTGTGATTAGCTAAACTAAAATTAATTTAAACTAATCCTAATTAGTTAACAGGGCTGGGCCCCACCTGTCATTGACTCAGGAGAGTCAACCAGGGCCCACCCGTGGTCAAACCCGGGTCGGCTGCACCGGCGTTTAGCCGCCGGCGAGCCCGACACGGCGGCGGAAGTGGTTTTGGCCGTTCCGGCCACCAAATGGGTCGCGGAGGCCATCAGAGTGGAGCTGAGGATGAGCCGCAGCTCTTGGTGGAGTCCATTGGGGTCGGGGTGGCCGGAGTTGGCGCCGGCGACGACTTTGGCGGCCACCGGAGTTCGGCCGAAGACGAACTTGGAGCTAGAGGGGTCGGTGAGGTGCGGGGAGTAGCTGGTTAGGTGCTACGTGACGTGGTGAGCATGATGGACACTAGTTTGTGGCCGGAGGGTGACCGGGAGCACGTCGGCGACGAGCTCCGCAGCGGTGGGTGCGGTTGAGCTCCGGGAGGTCGCTACATGGCTCGGGAGCAAGAAAAGAAGGGAGGGGAAGATGGCTAAGCTCACGGGGAGTTCGACGAAGCACTTGGTGCGGCCGGGGACGGGCCGGAGCGACGACGGCGTTGAAGGGGATCTCCGGCGACGGCGGTTCGGTCGAGGTCTATGCGGTGGGCTCGGGCCTTGCGAGCGCTTGGGGCTCGGCTTGCTCGAAGAAGAGGAGGGTGGCGGAGCTCCTGGACACGGCGGCACGGCGTGGGGTTGACGGAGGGCGTGGCTACGACGAGAGGGTGGCGGCGATGGCGTCGGCCATGGCGGGGGAGCGCGAGAGAGAGGAGTTGGGGGAGAATGGAGGTGTCCTGCGGGTTCACGGCGCGGCGTGGAGCTCATCCATCCAGCCCCGAGGCGAGGAGGTGAAGCAGGGCGACGGCCAGCTGCGTGGCGCGCGCTGCGGTCGCTGTCGGGCACCTGCCTGCCTGCCTGGCCGACACGCAGCTCGCTGGAGCGGTGCTGGGCTGGGCCGGCAGGTGGGCCGGGTGCTGGGTGCCAGGTAAGGTTTTTGTTATTTCTACTGTTTTCTGTTTTTTTAATACTTCTGCAACTTTGTTGAATTATTAAAAATACCTAGGCAACTCCTAAAATCACCAAACTACTCCTGGTCCATAGTTGGATTATTTCCAACATGAAACATTTTAGTTTGGAGATATTTGAGCATTTGAATATTTTATATAATTTTAAATGCCCAAATTCAAATATTTATGATTTAATTCAAAAACCCTAAGATGGCCTAGGAAAATGTGCATAACTTCTGGCAGAGGTTCTGAACCAAGACAAAAATGATGGACATTTTAGAAGGGCATTTCAGGTTCATTGAAAAAGTTTTTAGTAAACCCTAGTTGGTTTCAGAGGGGGCTGGGGGTTCTGTCATCCCCATTTCAGGTTTCTGATGAAAGAATAAACATGATGCAACACTCTAATGCATGAACTAGCTAGGGTGTGACAAATCTGTTCCAGAGTTTCCGGGCTGACTCTCCGGGTTGTTGAGTTATATGACTTAGATCGTCTGCATCCAGGGGTCGGACATAGGTCCCTTGAAAATTTGCCCGAAAAGCGTCCTCGAGCTCTTCCCAACTTCTGATAGTGTTTTCGGGAAGGCTTTTAAGCCAATGCTGGGCTGGCCCTTTGAGCTTGAGGGGTAAGTATTTTATGGCGTGGAGGTCATCTCCTCTAGCCATGTGTATGTGGAGGATATAGTCCTCAATCCAGACTCTAGGGTCTGTTGTTCTATCGTATGCCTCTATGTTTACGGGCTTGAATCCCGCTGGAAATTCATGCTCCAGCACCTCATCGGTGAAACATAGGGGGTGTGCGGCACCCCTGTATTTGGGTGTGCCGTGATGTTCGGATACTTGTTGTGTTGCATTGCTTACTAGAGCTTGCTTTCTTGGCCCGTAGATAGATCTGGTTGGGCCGTCTTTTTGATGCGAATCCTTGCGCGGATCGCGTGCCGGCTTGAGGGCGGCGTCCCTTGCCGCTCTATGTTGGCCATGGGGTTGTTTATCTGATCGGGTGTCTTCCTTAGTTTTTGATTGCGGGGGCTCTAAGGCCTTCTCATCAAATTCCGGTAGTAATTTTCGCTTCGGATAGCTCTTTGTGTGGCGACTGTCGCCGTATTTGTCTGCGGTGTTGAGTACTTTGCCCCATCTAATTCTGAGTGCATCTTCCGCTGTTTTGAGCTTCCGCTTCTGCTTTTTCAGGCTACGCGTAGTGGCGACGAGCCTTTTGTGGAGGTTCTTCTGCTCCAGCAACTTGTCCGGCGTGAGGTCGTCCGGACTATTATCTTCGCCGGGGACGGGTTGTTCAGTTTGTTTACCCAAGTTGCCCTGTTCAAACAGTTGCTCGATGGCATGTTCGTCATCCGCCGGTTCGCCCTGCTCTGTGGCTGGGTCTCTGTCGAGGTGGGGTTTAGTGTGGCGCTTACGCCGCCGCTTTGATTGCTTTTCGAGGGAACGGTCCCTCGTTGCGCCCCTTTGTTCCTCGTCGTCGTTTCTTTTAGGTGTATCCACCATGTATACATCGTGAGATGAGGTGGTTATCCAGTGCCCTAAAGGCGCTGATTCCTGTTCGTCTCCTGCATCGTCGTCCATATCATCGATGTCTTCGGAGTCGAAGTCGTGCATGTCGGTTAAATCATCGAAAGTGGCTATGAAGTGGGTGGTGGGTGGGCTTTGAATTTCTTCGTCATCCGCGTCCCATCCTCGCTGACCATAGTCCGGCTAGGGCTCTCCTGATAAAGAGAGAGACTTTAGTGAATTTAGAATATCGCTGAAGGGCGAGTGCTGAAAGATGTCCGCAGCGGCGAACTCCATGATCGGCGCACAATCGGGTTCGATCGGTAGGGGCGCGGAAGGTTCAGAATCTGGAGAGGAGTCCGGCACCTTGGAGTCACGAGCTTCGCAAAGGACAAGGCTGGTGTTCGTCTCGATCGCCGTATAGATTGCAGCCCCCGAGGCAGTGTCCAGCCACCCGCCCTCGATTGGCGCAGTCGGCTCCGAGCTAAGGGTCGGAGCGGACATTGGGGCGGCCTCCTGGGCACTGTTCGGCGGCAGAGCTAGATCATTCCCATCGTGACAGTGCGGCGCGCTCGGCTGTGGCTCGAATCCGTCGAAGATCAAGTCTCCGCGGATGTCAGCCGTGCAGTTCAAACTTCCAAATCTGACCTGATGGCCAGGGGCGTAGCTTTCGATCTGCTCCAGATGGCCAAGCGAGTTGGCCCGCAGTGCAAAGCCGCCGAATACGAAGATCTGTTCAGGGAGAAAAGTCTCACCCTGGACCGCGTCGTTGTTGATGATCGGAGGAGCCATCGGGCCTAAAGATGGCGACACAGAGGAACTCTCAATGAAAGCACCAATATCGGTGTCAAAACCGGTGGATCTCGGGTAGGGGGTCCCGAACTGTGCGTCTAGGCGGATGGTAATAGGAGACAAGGGACACGATGTTTTTACCCAGGTTCGGGCCCTCTCGATGGAGGTAAAACCCTACTCCTGCTTGATTGATATTGATGATATGGGTAGTACAAGAGTAGATCTACCACGAGATCAGAGAGGTTAAACCCTAGAAGCTAGCCTATGGTATGATTGTTGTTCGTCCTACGGACTAAAACCCTCCAGTTTATATAGACCCTGGAGAGGGCTAGGGTTACACAGAGTCGGTTACAATGGGAGGAGATCTACATATCCATATCGCCAAGCTTGCCTTCCATGCCAAGGAAAGTCCCATCCGGACACGGGACGAGGTCTTCAATTTTGTATCTTCATAGTCCAAGAGTTCGGCCAAAGGTTACAGTCCGGCTATCCGGACACCCCCTAATCCGGGACTCCCTCAACCGTCAAGCAGAACAAGAAGGATGAGGACTGCTTCACTTGTGGTTCGACTGAACATTGGGCCAACAAGTGCCCAAACAAGTATAAGAAGTCGGGACATGACTCAAAGTCTGTCAACATGATTGTGGGCAACAATGAGAATGGTGCATCTAGGTACGGTAATTTATTTACTGTCTTTTCAATGTTTCAGCCCACCAATTGGTGGGTGGACACAGGTGCATGTGTTCATGTGTGTGCTGAATTTTCATTGTTCTCTTCTTACTAGGTCACAGGTCACGGGTCCGTATTGATGGGGAATGGCGTGAGTGCTTATGTTCATGGTGTTCACATGGTCGATCTGAAGTTTACTTTAGGAAGGATCGTGCAGCTCAAGAACATGCAGCATGTCCCCGCCATAAAAAAGAACCTCATTAGTGGCTCCCTTCTATGTAGAGAAGGGTTTAAGTTGGTCTTCGAGTCTAATAAATTAGTTGTTACTAAATATGGACTATTTTTTGGAAAAGGTTATGAGAGCAGAGGGATGTTCCGCCTTTCCCTCGCAGATTTTTGTAATAAAGTCGTGAATCATATTCATTCGAGTGTTAATGAATCTGAAGTTTGGCATTCATGTCTTTGTCACGTTAGTTTCAGTGTTATGACGCGGCTAGCCAAGTTGAATTTAATCTTGAATTTCACTTTAGCCAAAGGTTCTAAGTTCCTTTCATGTGTGCAAGCTAAGCAACCTTGGGAAGCCTCACAAGGTTGCGGAGGAGAGACACTTGGCAGCATTAGAACTCATACATTCTGATCTTTGTGAGATGAATGGTGTGTTTACTAATGGTGGAAAGAAATACTTCATGACATTGATAGATGATTCCACTAGATATTGCTATATGTATCTGTTAAATACTAAAGATGAGGCTCTACACTACTTTTAAAATCTATAAGGCAGAAGTTGACAATCAACTTGAAAAGAAAATTAAACGAGACCGATCAGATCATGGTGGAGAGTACTTCTCGAGTGAGTTTGATTATTTTTGTGCAGAACACTGTATTATTCATGAGAGGGTACCTCCCTATTCACCCCAGTCAAACGGGGTTGCCGAGCGAAAAAAATATACTCTTACTGATTTGGTTAATGCCATGTTAGATACATCAGGTTTATCTAAGGCATGGTGGGGGAGGCTATATGGACGGCATGTCATGTCCTAAATAAACTTCCGACAAAGGATAATGAGACCACTCCCTACGATAAATGGGCAAAGAGAAGGACAACACTCTTGTACTTGCGTACTTGGGGCTGTTTGGTGAAAGTCAATGTGCCGATCCTCAAAAAGCGTAAGCTTGGACCAAAGACTGTGACTACATTTGGGCTACACTAAGAAAAGCGTTGTCTATTGATTTCTAGTAGTGAAATCTAAGGTACCTGACCAGAAGGTCATTACAATTATGGAGTCTAAGGATGCTACATTCCTCGAGGATATTTTTCCTATGAGATATATGCATAGTAGTTCTAGACAGGAATCTGAGGAGGCTCCTGAGCCTGCCATTCCTATGGAATATTATGAACAAACACATGATAAAAATCCTGAGGAGGATGACGAGGAAACCCTTGGTAGGGTCAAGAGACAAAGGACTGCAAAGACCTTTTGGTGATGATTTCTTTGTGTACCTCATGGATGATACTCCCACTTCTATTTCAGAAGTGTATGCGTCTCCAAAAGCTGACTACCGGAAGGATGCGGTCCATAGCGAGATGGATTCCATCATGGCTAACAACACATGGGAGATCACTGAACGTCCCTATGGTTGCAAACAATTGGGATGTAAGTGGGTGTTCAAAAAGAAGCTTAGGCCCGTTGGTACGATTGAAAAGTACAAGGCTTGGCTTGAGGCCAAGGGCTATGACCAGAAAGAAGAGGAAGATTTCTTTGATACTTATTCACCTATGGATAGACTGACCACCATTCGAGTATTACTCTCGTTGGTGGCCTCGCATGGTGTTCTCATCCACCAGATGGATGTTAAGACGACTTTCCTGAATGGAGAGCTAGATGAGGAAATCTACATGCAACAGCCAAATGGCTTTGTGATAGATGGTCAGGAAGGGAAAGTTTGTAGGTTGCTGAAATCTTTATATGGCCTGAAACAAGCACATAAGAAATGGCATAACAAGTTTATACAACTCTCACATCGGTTGGCTTTGTTGTTAATGAAGCCTACAAATGTGTATACTATCGCCATGGTGGGGGCGAAGGAGTTATACTGTGCTTGTATGTTGATGACATACTGATATTTGGAACCAACCTCAAAGTCATTGAGGAGGTTAAGTTGTTTCTGAAGGAAATATGCCCTAGATGCAATAATGAAGTTGTTACTTATATTTCCTTATCTCATGATAAATGTTTATTATTCATGCTAGAATTGTATTAATCGGAAACTTAATACATGTGTGAATACATAGACAATACATAGTGTCCCTAGTATGCCTCTACTTGACTAGCTTATTAATCAAAGATGGTTATGTTTCCTAACCATAGACATGTGTTGTCATTTGATGAACGGGACCACATCATTAGAGAATGATGTGATGGACAAGACCCATTCGTTAACTTAGCATTATGATAGTTACAGTTTTATT
This sequence comes from Triticum dicoccoides, assembly GCF_002162155.2. Taxonomy (NCBI): domain Eukaryota; kingdom Viridiplantae; phylum Streptophyta; class Magnoliopsida; order Poales; family Poaceae; genus Triticum; species Triticum dicoccoides. The sequence goes on from NC_041385.1 coordinate 613,657,426, forward strand.
GCTACTGCTTTCTTCATGACTTATACATGTTCCCCTAACTATGAGATTATGCAACTCCAAAATACCGGAGGAACACCTTGTGTGCTATCAAACATCACAACATAACTGGGTGATTATAAAGATGTTGTACATGTGTCCCCGAAGGTGTTTGTTGGGTTGGCATAGATCAAGATTAGGACTTGTCACTCCGTGTATCGGAGAGGTATCTCTAGGCCCTCTCGGTAATGCTCATCACTATAAGCCTTGCAAGCAATGTGACTAATGAGTTAGTTACATGATGAATCATTACATAACGGGTAAAGAGACTTGCCGGTAACGAGATTGAACTAGGTATGATGATACCGATGATCGAATCTCGGGCAAGTAACATACCGGTAACAAAGGGAACAATGTATGTTGTTATGCGGTTTGACTGATAAAGATCTTCGTAGAATATGTAGGAGCCAATATGAGCATCCAGGTTCCGCTATTGGTTATTGATCGGAGATGTGTCTCGATCATGTCTGCATAGTTCTTGAACCCGTAGGGTCCGCACGCTTAATGTTCGATGACGATCCGTATTATGAGTTATGTATTTTTGAGGACCGAAGTTTGTTCGGAGTCCCGGATGAGATCACGAACATGATGAGGAGTCTCGAAATGGTCGAGAGGTAAAGATTGATATATTGGAAGGTTATATACTAACACCGGAATGGTTCCAAAGAAGATCGGGGATTTTTCGGAGTACCGGGAGGTTGCCGGAACCCCCCGGGAAAGTTATTGGGCCTATTGGGCCATAGTGGAGGAGAGGGGGCAGGCCACGGGAGGTGGCGCGTGGCCCCCTTGCCCCAATCCGAATTGGACAAGGGGAGGGGGCGCGGCCCCTGACGATGCCATAGACCTAGGGTAGGGTCATGAACCTGACCTATATGCCCTACCCAAGGTCACTACCCTAGAAGCAAGGACATCCAAAGTATAGCAAGGAGTACTGATTGAAGCCATCGGGTGCAATCCATTCGACCATTCATCTCACTCGGATACCCCCAATTTCACTCGACCTGGATGAAGTCATTCGACCATACAGGAAATCACTCGGAGTATAGAAGACCTAGAGTCACTCACGATGGCAATAGTCAGGCGTTCACTCCATAGTCTTAAAGATCATTAATATCACTTTATAGCTGGCAATACTAGTAACGCCCTATCTTAATGTACATTGAACCCCTGTAAGGAAGGATGGCTAGGGTCCTGGCGCACTCTATATAAGCCACCCCCTCCTCTGAGACAAGGGTTCGCACCCCTTGTAACACACACCCATATTGTAGTCGACCGCCTCAGGGCACCGAGACGTAGGGCTTTTACCTCCTCCGAGAGGGGCCTGAACTCGTAAACTCATGTGTACAACCTCGCCGTAGCTAGGGCCTTGCCTCCTCATATGTACCCCCTACTCTTACTATTAGACTTAGTACCACGACAGTTGGCGCCCACCATGGGGCAAAGTGTCTTAGCAACTTCCGACGAGGTTGCATTTTCTCTGATCTTCATCGACATGGTTTCCGGTGGCGGTTTGGTCATGGGCCGCGAGTTCTGACTCGGTGCGCTCACTTTCATCGCCGAAGACTCCGCCTGGCTCCAAGAAGCCTCCCTCGACGTCGAGGCTCTCCCGATCCGTGGATCGTCGCACTTCCGCGCGAGTGCCTACGGTGTCCTCCTACGACAGCCGTCGACTCCGTATCGGTCGGTCTTCGCGTCGCCTACTCCCTCTTCTGGATGCCACTGCAAGCGATCCGGTCGGTCACGGCTCTAGCGATGGGTGAAGCATGCAGTAGTTCACCAGACGGCCACCCCCAAAGTTGCGACAATCGAGCCCGACGAATTTCACTGCGGTCCAGTCGACCCGCCGACTGGTTCTACAGATACATTTTCAGATAGCAGGAGGTGTGACTCCGCGACAGAAGTTCTCATGGTCGACTCCTGCCATAGCCCACCCAGGTTTCGCTGCAACAGCAGCGACGATGAGGGTGATGGCCTGTCATTCGTCCATGAGGAGTATGTGCCCCAACCTCTCAATTCGCAGCAGAGGGAAGACCTGCACCGCCGCAACATGGAGGCCCTCCAGACCTCCATCATAGGGGAAACCTCTGAGGCTCGGGCCTTGGAGGCTGCACGCTTGGCCACACTGGTGGAGCGCACGCGTTTGGAGAATCTTCAACATTCTCTTGATGAACGCGCCCATCGACTGATCCCCGAGTCCAGTCAACGACAATTGTTTCCGACTGAACCTCAGGTATACCGCACTCCGATCCAGAATCTTACAGCTGCTGTGCGTATAGCAGAGGCTATTCAGCTGCCCCATTCAGAAGCTGGAAGGGGCTTGGAACAGATCCGAGCACTGCTCCGAGCAGCAGGAGAGTTGAACTCCGCCGTTTCTCAGTCGCAGAACAGGATCCACAGTAGGTCAGTAAGGGCAGATACAACTCAGTCGGCACACAGTCCTGGGTTGCCTTTGCAGCGTGAAGATCGTGATCACCGCCGGGATCGGCACCTGGGAAGAGCTCATGGAGAGTTTGCTCATGAGTACACCCGTGACAACCACCATCGAGTGCCTTCGCCCTTCCGAGGGACGGGTCATACGCGCCCTGGCGTATGACAACATGCGCCCGTATGGTAATGACCGCGGAGTTCCAGTCGACCCAAGAGAGCCCGGGTTCGACGCAAGGTCAGTCCTTGTTCAAGGTTTGGTCGACCGAAACAAAGCATACAGAGAAGGGTTGGATAGAGACAGGCCAGGTGGAAGCAGGGTCCATGTTTTCGGCCCTAAGTGTTCGGAAGAGCCATCCGAACCGCTGAGATCCCTCACAACTTCATATTGGCGACCGACGTCAGTAAGTTCACGGGAGAGTCGAAGCCTGACACTTGGTTGAAAGACTACCGAGTGGCTGTGCATATTGGTGGCGGCAGCGACGAGGTGGCCATGAAGCACCTCCCATTGATGCTTGAAGGTTCTGTCAGAGCTTGGCTGAATCAGTTGGCTCCTGGAAGCATTTTCAGTTGGGATGAGTTGGCCGTGTGTTTACCAAAACATTTGAGGGCACCTACAAGAGACCTTTTGGTTTGCCGGAATTGCAGCATTGCATGTAGAAACAGAACGAGACCTTGAGAGATTATATCCAGAGATGGACCACTCTTTACCACATGGTGGAGAATGTGTCAAATCACCAATCAGTTTGTGCCTTTAAAGAAGGCGTTCGCTACAGAGAGCTCAATTTGAAGTTCGGTCGGACTGGAGACATGACTCTGACTCGGATGATGGAGATTGCCACTTGGTACGCTAATGGCGAAGAAGAGGATCGACTCCGAAGTGGCAAGAACAAACAGAGTTGCCCAGGACACCGGAGGAGGAAACTCCAGTCGGAAGCAGAAGCAAAAAGTTGAGGCTGCAGGCCCTGCCGAGGTAGCAGTTTTGAACCAAGGGAAGTTCAAGGGGAAGCCCAAGGGCCTTGGACCCCTAAAAGAGTGAAAGATCAAGCAGAAAATGATTTGCTTGATTTGCTGTGTCATATACACACCAAAAAGAATGAAGAGGGGAATCTGATTCTCCCCAAACATACCACTCGACAGTGTCGACTCATGATTCAGAGCTTCCGAGAGAGCCAACCCAGTGAAATGGACAAAAAGTCTGATAAGGAGGAAGACAAAGAGGAAGATGGTGGTTACCCCAATGTTAATGCCACCTTGGTGATTTTTGCTGACCTCGAGAGCAAAAGTCGACTGAAAGTTATTAACAGAGAGGTGAACATGGTTGCTCCAGCAACGCCAAGATATTTGAAGTGGTCAAAAACCCCTATTACATTCGACCAGTCTGACCACCCGCCACACGTTTCTACCCCTGGGCGGCAAGCGTTGGTGGTCGACCCAGTTGTTGGGGGCACCCGACTGACCAAGGTTTTTATGGATGGTGGCAGTGGACTGAATATATTGTACGCTGAAGCCGTTCGGGGGATGGGCATTCCGATGTCCAAGCTCAGTGAGAGCAACATGAGATTCCATGGTATCATCCCAGGAAAGAAAGCCAATTCACTCGGTCAGATCACTCTTGACGTGGTTTTCGGTGATTCCATGAATTAGCGCAAGGAGAAGTTGACGTTTGAGGTAGTGGATTTTGACAGTGCCTATCATGCCATTCTAGGCAGACCTGCTTATGCCAGTTTCATGGCTTGATTGTGTTATGTGTACCTCAAGTTGAAGATGCCTAGCCCCAGAGGCGTGATCACGACCATAGGAAATCGGAAGAGAGCAAAAGATTGTCTCCAGAATGGCTCGGAGATCGCCGATGAGAAGATGGCAACAGTAGAGTTTCAAGAATACCAAAAGAATGCAGATCCGAGTGATTTGCTGCATGCCAAGAGGCCTGCTTCGGAGTCCGCATTTCAGTCGGCCGGCGAGACAAAGCCGGTTCACAGTCACCCGACCGACCCCAATGTTGCTCTGACCCATATCTCAACAACACTCGACAACAAATAGGAAGAAGTGCTCATCTAGTTCCTCCGTGATAACTGGGACATCTTTGCATGGAAGCCATCAAACATGCCAGGTGTACCCAGGGGACTGGCTGAGCACCGTTTGCGAGTGGACTCAAAGGCAAAACCTGTTAAAGAGCATCTCCGTCGGTCCGCTGTGGAGAAGAGAAAGGCGATTGGCAAGGAGGTGGCTCGGCTTCTGGCTATCGAGTTCATCCGCGAGATATACCATTCCGAGTGGCTCGGCAACATTGTTATGGTCCCCAAGAAAGATAAATCACTTAGAATGTGTATTGATTTGAAGCACATCAATCGGGCCTGCCCGAAAGATCATTTTTCTCTGCCCCGCATCGACCAGATAGTCGACTCAACTACGGGATGTGAGCGATTGTCCTTTTTGGACGCTTATTGTGGGTAGCATCATATCCGACTGTATGGACCCGATGAGATAAAGACATCTTTAATCACCCCATTCAGGTGTTTTTGCTATGTTACTATGCCCTTTGGCCTCAAGAATGCTGGTGCTACATTCATGCACATGATCCAGAAGTGCCTGCTCACTCAAATCAATCGGAATGTGGAAGCATACATGGATGACATAGTGGTCAAGTCACGCAAAGGTTCCGACCTACTGACTGACCTTGCTGAAATCTTTGCCAACTTAAGAAGATATGCTATCAAGCTCAATCCCTCAAAGTGCACATTCGGAGTCCCAGGCGGAAAGTTGCCCAGTTTTCTTGTTTCCGAATGGGGGATCGACGCAAAGCCAGAGAAGATTGGCACAATCCTCCGAACGAAATGCCTTGTGCGTGTGCACAATGTTCAGAAGCTTACTGGTTGTTTGGCTGCATTGAGTCGATTCAACTCATGCCTTGGTGAAAAGGCATTACCCCTTTACCGACTGATGAAGAAGTCTGACAAGTTCGAGTGGAATGACGAAGCTAAAGCAGCATTTGAAGAGCTCAAATCCCTGCTTTCCACCCAACCGGTGCTTGCCGCTCCACTCAGCAAGGAGCCTTTACTGCTTTACATCGCAGCCACTGGACAAGTCATCGGCACAGTGCTCACGGTTGAGCGGGAAGAAGAAGGCAAAGCCTTCAAAGTTCAGCGCCTTGTGTATTACATTTTAGAAGTCCTGACCCCGTCCAAGCAGAGATATCCTCATTATCAGAAGCTTGTTTATGGAATTTACTTGACCATGAAGAAAGTTGCACACTACTTCTCAGACCACTCGGTTTCAGTCGTCAGCAACGCTCCATTGTCAGAAATTATGAATAATAGAGATGTAACTGGTCAAGTGGCAAAGTGGGAGATTGAACTCCTTCCTTTAGATATCAAGTTTGAGGCAAAGAAAGCCATCAAGTCTCAAGCTATAGCAGATTTCCTTGTAGAGTGGATTGAACAGCAACAACCGACTCAGATTCAATCGGAACGTCGGACTATGTTCTTTGATGGATCCAAGATGTTGAATGGCTCTGGTGCAGGAGTGGTTTTGGTGTCCCCAAGAGGAAACAAGGTCAGTTATGTCCTCCAGATTCACTTTGAGTCTTCAAACAATGAAGGAGAGTATGAGGCATTGTTGTATGGGTTGCGTATGGCCATTTCACTCAACGTCCGGTGCTTGATGGTCTACGGCGACTCAGACTTAGTGGTTAATCAAGTAATGAAGGAGTGGGACATCAGGAGTCCAGCAATGACTGATTATTGCAATGTGGTAAGAAAGCTAGAGAAGAAGTTTGAGGGGTTAGAGCTCCACCACATACCCCGAATCAAGAATCAAGCTGCTGATGATCTGGCGAAGATAGGTTCCCCTCGAAAGCCTATCCCCAGTAATGTGTTCTTGGAACATCTCCACACCCCGTTAGAACAAGAAGATCCCTTCAAGGAAGAGCCCCCGCAACCGATAAGTTCAACCAATCTGACTGAGATTGAAGTCCCAGCTGTGGTCGACTTGATCATGGAAGTCTTAGTGATCACGCTCGACTGGACGGTGCCGTCCATCACGTACCTGCTCAGGCAGGAACTCCCAAAGGATGAGGATGAGGCCCGCCAGATAGTTCGTCGGTCAAAAGCCTTCACCGTGATAAAGGACAACTTTACAGAGAAAGTGTCACAGGAGTGGCCCAGTGCTGCATCACCCTAGAAGAAGGTCGAATGATTCTAAATGAGATCCACTCGAGGACCTGTGGTCACCATGCATCCTCTCGAACCATCGTGTCCAAAGCATACCGAGCAGGATTTTACTGGCCTCGTGCGAATGAGATGGCAAAGGATATAGTCGACAAATGCGCAGGTTGTCAGTTCTACTCCAATATGTCTCACAAGCATGCGTCTGCCTTGAAGATTATCCCACTCATTTGGCCATTTGTAGTCTGGGGGTTGGATATGGTTGGACCCTTCAAGACCGGCAGAAGTGGTTTCACTCATTTCCTCGTAGCAGTCGACAAATTCACCAAATGGATCAAAGCCAAGCCTATCAAAAACCTTGACTCAAGCACTGCCGTTAGTTTCATTAGGGAGTTGATATTCAGATATGGAGTCCCGCACAACATCATCACAGATAATTGCTCCAACTTTGATTATGATGAGTTCAAGGCGTTTTGTGCTTCCCAAGGCACTCAGGTCGACTACGCGTTTGTTGCGCACCCGCAGTCGAATGGGCAAGCAGAAAGGGCGAATGGTTTAATCCTACAAGGGCTGAAACTACTGGAGCTTGGGTGACTAAGTTGCCGTCCGTCTTATGTGGACTAAGAACAACTCCGAACCGGTCAACTGACCGAACCCCTTTCTTCATGGTGTATGGCGTTGAGGCTGTGTTTCCGAGTGATTTGCTGCACAACGCTCCACGAGTGGAACTCTTCTCAGAAGCTGAAGCAGAACAGGCACGCCAAGACGCAGCTGATCTCCTGGAAGAGGAGCGTGAGATGGCTCTAATCCAGTCGACCATCTATCAACAAGATCTGCATTGATTCCATGCCCGTAATGTCAGAAGTCGAGCGTTCCAGGAAGGAGACCTTGTGCTCCGAGTGGATCAGAAATGGCCTCACAAGCTCGCTCCGGCCTGGGAAGGTCTCTTCATAATCACCAAGGTGCTTCACAATGGTTCGAGCATGGTATAGTTGGTACTCCTGGATCTCCAAGTTTCTTAGGTATTTCACCCTTAAAAGTATAATTAGCGAGCATAGTGGAAATTTTAGCTTTCGGTATCTTCCTTTTATTAGTAATAATATATTTCATGTACTTAGCATAAGGATTCACTTTAAGCATATCAATTAAACGCATACACAAAAAGATAGGTCTAATCATCTCAGCAAAGCGCTCAAAATCCTCATCATCCTTTTTCTTGGATGGTTTAGGAGGAAAAGGCATGGGTCTCCGAACCCATGGTTCTCTTTCTCTACCATGATTCCTAGCAACGAAGTATTTCTTACCAAATATGCAATCAACACCAGTAGAAATAATCAATACAAATAGCTAAAAAATATCACTTCAGCAGGAGCACCAAAAGCATGAAAGAACATCACATATAAGTATATAATTGATCCAAACCATAGCTCCCTGTACAACAAAATTTCCCCAAGCAGAGCAAAGAATAAAGAATGGAATACACAACACAGGATATGGTACAAATCCCCAACCGAACCCCTCCATCTCTCTGTATAAAATTCCCCAACCGAACCCCTCAATCTCTTACATCTCTACGTCCCCCAACTATTTTGAACCAATAATCAGTCCCCCCTTCTTTTCATGATGTAATAGCATTCACAAAACCAAGATGCAATAGTACCATGGGATTTGGTTTAGGGGAATGCCCGGTCCGTGTTTAGGGAGAGGAAGGCGAGGATGCAGGACGCGGAGGTGGGGTTGAGCGCGAAGGCGGCCTTGACTGGGGAGGTCGACGAGGAATTGTATTTTTTTGCCATGGAAGGAAGCAGCTTCCCCAACGGAGGCTAGAGGCTAGCACTTATTCTCCGGATCTCATGGGGACGGAAGTCGGGGGAGTGCTTTAGATCTCACGAGAAAGGGACTCCTCTTCCACGCCATGACCAACCTCTTCTTTGCCGGTGGAAGGCAGCAGCTTCCCCGGTGGAGGCCGTCGGCCAACGCTTCCTCGCTGGATTTTGTGGTCGGCCTAGTCGGGGGAGTGTTTTCTCCTGGATCTCACGCTTCCTCGCTGGATCTCGCGTGGAACAACCTCCCCATCGATCAGGTGGGGGGTGCACGAACAAAATCATTGTAGTCAAAGACTATGGAGGCTAGCGCCATTGGCGAGCAGGGAGAGGTGCGGCGGCAATTGGGGACTCGGTGACTCGCTAGAGAGAGGAGGCTAGAACGCTTTGCTCGGGAAAAAGATAGAACGAAGGGAGGAAAAGAGGGATTTTGTCTGAACTATAGGGGGGTATTTGCAAAAATGGAACGTTCTCTCAGATCCATTTAAAAGAGGAGTTCGGGTTTAATTACCAGAAATCACAGGGACGTTCTTGCAAAAATATCATGACGGTGAACCCGAGAGACTCAATCCGTGCTTTATTATTAGGGAAAGATTCTCAGGTGTGTCTACAATAGGTTCATTAGAAGCATGCAAAGTCCTATCTTTTTCTTCTTCTTCTTTTTAGAAGGACTAGGTGCATTAGCATTATTTCTTTGAGAATCTTGCTCAATTCTCTTAGGGTGGCCCTCGGGATACAAAGGTTCCTGAGTCATTCTACCACCTCTAGTTATAACTCTAATAACATATCATTCTTCTTAACATTTAATTCATTGAGCAAATCATTCTGAGCCTTAAGCACTTGTTCTACTTGAGTGGTAACCATAGAAGCATGTTTTCTAGTGAGTTTAAGTTCACCCTTCGCTCTAGACATATAACCACTCAAGTGTCCAATCATATAAGTATTACTTTTCAATTGTCTACCAACATAAGCATTGAAATTTTCTTGTTTAGCCATAAAGTCATCAAACTCATCCAAGCATTGGCTAGCAAACTTAGTAGGCGGGATTTCAACTTTATCATATCTATAGAGAGAATTTACCTTCACTACCTGTGTCGGGTTATCAAGACCGTGTATTTATTCAATAGGTGGTATGTCGGTGTCAAAACCGGAGGATCTCGGGTAGGGGGTCCCTAACTGTGCGTCTAGGCGGATGGTAACAGGAGACGAGGGACACGATGTTTTTACCCAGGTTCGGGCCCTCTTGATGGAGGTAAAACCCTACGTCCTGCTTGATTAATATTGATGATGTGGGTTACAAGAGTAGATCTACCACGAGATCAAGGAGGCTAAACCCTAGAAGCTAGCCTATGGTACGATTGTTGTTCGTCCTATGGACTAAAGCCATCCGGTTTATATAGACACCGGAGAGGGCTAGGGTTACACAGAGTCAGTTACAATGGTAGGAGATCTACATATCCGTATCGCCAAGCTTGCCTTCCATGCCAAGGAAAGTCCCATCCGGACACGGGACGAAGTCTTCAATCTTGTATCTTCATAGTCTTGGAGTCCGGCCGATGATGATAGTTCGGCTATCCGGACACCCCCTAGTCCGGAACTCCCTCAGTAGCCCCTGAACTAGGCTTCAATGACAACGAGTCCGGCGCGCATGTTGTCTTCGGCATTGCAAGGCGGGTTCCTCCTCCACATAATTTATAGAAGATTGTGAACACCAGGATAGTGTCCGGCTCTGCAAAAATAAATTCCACATACCACCGTAGAGAGAATAATATTACACAAGATCAATCTGCTGACGTATTCTGTGGCGTAACATCACACCACTTCCAAGCCTTTACTCGAATTGTTTTTATTGTTCCACCTCAGCACGTTTAGCGAGGCGGTTTCCTTGGCACGTCTTGTCGAAGCAGAGTTAGTGTTCCCCTTATTCTGGGATTCCCATCAATACGGACGTGGGTAACCCAACCGCGCCATCAATCGCGACGCTTGGGGGATAAGCGAGTTTTACCAGGCCGGTGGGGACGCTTGTTTCTGTCCGCCCATATAAGGGGATAAAGATCCAACCTTTTTACCTGCGCCTTCTTCCTCCTTGGCTTATCCATCTCTGCGAACTCGAGCTCTAGCGCCCAAGCCCGCACATCTCACCTCAACCTTCTCCAAACATGTTCAGAGCGGGAGGCAAGTGGATGGCCTCCTCCGTCACGGAGGGGCATATCCAGAAGCTGCGCAGCGCCGGATACTTGTCCAGCGACATCGCGCATCGGCTCCCTGACGAGGGAGAGCTCATCCCCACCCCCAGGCCCCATGAGAGGGTAGTATTCCTTCCCCATTTCCTCCGCGGACTGGGCTTCCCACTTCATCCCTTTGTCCGGGGGCTCATGTTCTACTATGGCCTAGATTTCCATGATCTGGCCCCAAATTTTATTCTCAACATCTCGGTGTTTATCGTCGTGTGCGAGGCCTTCCTCTGCATCCAGCCCCACTTCGGCTTGTGGCTCAAGACCTTCAGTGTCAAGCCGAAGGTTGTGAAGGGCAGCCAAGCGGAGTGCGGAGGCGCCATGGTGAGCAGGATGTCCCACGTTACGTGGCTGGAGGGCACCATTGTGGAAACCATCAAGGGGTGGCAATCGGGGTGGTTCTACATCACCGAGCCGCGTGATCCCGAATGGGCAGCGGCCCCCGAATTCAGATCCGGCATCCCCACACGGCTCACCTCCTGGAAAGAGAGCGTCCGGATTTGAGGCGATTCGGAGGAGCTGACCGGACTCCAAGCCTGCGTCCAAAAGCTGGTGGACAAGAAGCTCAAGCTTGTCAACGTAGTCCAGGTCATGCTCATCCGCTAGATTCTCCCGTGCCAACGACGGGGCTTCAATATGTGGGAGTTCGATCCGGCGCAGCACCAGACTTTGAATGGGCTCTTCGACACTACGTACGAAGAGGTCTGGAAGGTGCTGTTCAAGGGCGCCGAGGCTCCCGCATCCGCTACCGAAGATCGCGGATTCAGCTCGCAGCGTCCAGCTGACGAGGTAAGTGATATTGTCCTTTACGGGACGCTTGTTATTCATAGTTTGACTCTACGCAGGATCTAAACTCCCTTTCCTTTGACAGGACTGGCTGAAGAAGGCCGCACAGGCTATCTGTCCGGCCCCATTGCCAGAGGACCTAGCTGATGCCCGCCTAACGGGGCTGCTGGCTCCGGCACCCCACGTGGTGCCGGAGAAGAAGGCCAAGAAGAAGGCCACGGGAACTCGGAAGAGTTCCCGTTTTCAGGTGCTATCGGACGATGAATCCGAGGCCGACTCCTCCCACCAAGGCGAGGAGGAGAAGAAGAAAGCCTCTCCCCCAGTGGGGGAGGGAAGAAAAGGAAGGCCTCCCCAACAAGGGAGGCCAAAGGGTCCAAGAGGGGAAAAACTCTTCCCCCGGACTGTTCCGCCAACGCCAGTGACGACGACGAGGACTGGCCTCCAAGGGCCAAGCCTCTGGCGAGATCGTAAGTATGCGGACTCCTGAATAACTTCAAGGTTTTTGTTTTCTGCCACATTATGTCTTTCTAATGCCGCATACAACCCTGCAGTCCGCCTAAGGATGATCTCCCCACTTTGTCGAGCGGGTCCTTAGGCGCATCGGATATGGATACTCTTCCGACTGCATCCACCCCCATGATGCGGACGATGCCGAGGTGGGATCCCAGGAAGGGACCCTCCAGGAGGAGAGGGCCCCGGAGGTGTCGCAGGACAACCTCCCGGACTTTGCACCGGACTCAGCCCCAAAACCCATAGTGGCTCCGGAGTCCGGCGGGCGACCCCTTCGGAAGAAGGGCAAGACCGCGACGCCGGCTGCCCCCGTCCAACCGGAGGTGCCGGATAATTTGCTGGAGGCGCTCAACGGCGCCTCCATCAAAGAGGAACACCACACTGTTATGAGTGCGGTGATTCAGAAGGTTCAGCTCGCCAAGAGCGGGCTGACCGAAGCCTGCAGCAGCCTTCTAACAGGCTTTGAGGTAAGAATTTCAATATATGTAAAATGGTACCGCATAGACAGTAGCCCCTGATGCTCGGTTCGGTGTTCGGAAAGAAAAGCCAGACTGAGGATCTTTAGAAAGATAATCGCAGGAGTCATGAAAATATGTCAATATGGGATTGCAGGCTGTGCTGCTGACCTCTGCCGCACTGACTGCGAAGGTCAAAACTTTGAAGGAAAACCTCGAGCGGTCCGAGAACGAGCTCGGCCGTGCCAAGAAGCAGCTCGAGGAAAAAGAAGGTGAGTAGTACCTTATGAAAATTGTACCTTACAGAAAAGGATTTTGGTTGCAAGAAAAATGACAAGGATAACTGGGGTATTGCAGGAGCCACTAATGAGGTGGTGACCCTGAAGGAGGCGGTGGCCACGGCCGAACGCAATGCGGCTTCGGAGCGCACCGAGCGAGAGAAATAGGAGGCGCGGGTGGCGGAGGTATAACAAGAGCTCCAGGATCTCGTGAGGAAACATGAGAGCCTGGAGCGTGACTCAAAGACTCGAGAGTCTGAGCTTGCAACGGCTCTTGAGAGTGCCAAAGCCGCTAAGGCCGAAGCCCACAAGGCCCTCTAGGAGATAGAGGCGGTGAAGAAAATAGCGGCGGGTAAGGCATTTTTCATGCAAAGTAAGCATGTGAGTGTTAATTACCTGTCGCTTACCCGAATTCGGAGCTCTCCAGGAGCATTCGCAGATCTTCCCCGCAGCGTGTTCGATGCTGCCGCATTCTACCGGGCCGAGGAGGGGAGCTCAACGGAGAAGGTCTTCTGGTCTCAGTATGCTGAGGCCGGACATCCGGTGCCCCTTAGCGACCAGCTGAAGCAGCTGGTCGAGCTCCACAAGGCGGCCGAACAGGCCATGAAGGGCCTCATAGTTTGGCTGTGGCCTAAGGAGGCTATGCCTGGGAGCTACTTCGGCCTGGTGCGGCGGCTGGTGGACGCGTGCCCGTGGGTTGAAGTTATCAAGCACTCGCCTGTATCGAGGGTGCGCGTCGGGCCCTTGCCCGCGCAAAGGTGCACTGGGGCAAGATGGATGCCCAGAAGCTTGTGACGGACCCACCACCAGAGGGCAAGGAGTATCATACGCCCGAGATGTATTATAAGAGTGTGCTGAAGGGCGCCCGCACTATTGCAGGTGAGTGCTACAAAGATGTAATATTTGAGTAGACTCGCATTTTGTTATCCTGTGCGCTGAAAACTTGGTTCATATGCGCTAAGCAACGCTTGTTAATTTAAAATATTACCTTCTGTGTGGCTGTTTATCAAATTGAGAGATGGCAAGTCGTCGGCTTCAGCCCCCATGCCACGAGTGCTGGGGTGTTCGGGATAAACTTGAGCGCTCTTGTTCCCATTTTTGGGTCCATCTAGGGAGGCGCTCAACACAACGAACAAGGCAACCGGACTTATAATGCTTGAACACTCTCACTTAGCCATAGAATTCTATAATTTTAAATTTCGGCGAAGCCCCTAGTTTTCGGAAGGCCGAATTTGGGGCGCTATCCACGCCTTGGCCGGACAGAATCCGGATCCTCGCTCGAAGCGGCATAACTCTTTAGGGACTCGTAAAGAACCTCTCGAACAGCGACCAGCTCTCGCCTCATCATGACGGTCAGTTTTAGCTTTCTCCACTGAGGCGTTAACCCAGCTCAACTGGGGCGCAATCGCAGTGGTTCTCCCAGTGCTACCTTAGCCGATAAAACGGAACGTAAGGTACTAAAACATGGGAGCCGGGCAAACCCAACTATTGACCCAAGAACATGATTCGGAGCCGATGCATATAATGCTATAAGTTCGGGGTGCCGCACTTGTGAAAGTGTTCGGACTTATCACACCATAACGCGGGAAACATAAGCCCCTGGTGTATTTAGCCGTACCAAAACGTACGGATGCAACATGTCATAGATGAACATATGTGTAAGAAAGAAATGCAATTAGAAGCAAAAATGTGCTGCATTGCTTTATTCAATAAAAACTGCTGTAAGTGCAGGACGATACAAGTGGTGCGGTAAGCAAGGGATGGGACTGTTTAACATGTCCCCCTCTAGGGGTAGGCTATGGAATAATGCATAAAACAAATTTAATGCTCATGATGGAGACCACCTGGATTTTCGTTGTAGCCTTTCTCCTTCCCTGGCTGTTGCATTGTGGGTTCGGCATGTCTGCTGCCGGACAGGGCCTCTAACGAACGGAGTCCTGTAGGTAAAAAATAAAAGGAAAAGAAAAAGAAACGACACACTTAAGAGCCCCTGGTGCGGTTGAGCCGCAGTCTGGGCTTATCGTGGTCGAGCCCCTTGCCCCATGCCCATGGTATCTTCAGAGCGTAATGGAGTACGCGAAGGGTCTGTCTTAATGTTTTACAGGGGCTGGGGTTGGGGCCGCATTGCTACGCGTGCTCTGAACATGCCAGGTGGTCGTGTTGTAGGTTACTCCGGGCACGCTTAGCTGTGTCCGGCCGCTTGGCAGCCGGACTCGAGAATTGCCTTAAAAGGCTGCTTTGTACTTCTGCCGCAAGAGCCGCTGTATGTTCCTCCGTTCGGAGGGAGCATTTAGTGTTTCCGTTGACTGTGATGACTCCTCTAGGGCCTGGCATCTTGAGCTTGAGGTATGCATAGTGCGGCACCGCATTGAACTTTGCGAACGCGGTACGTCCGAGCAAGGCATGATAGCCGCTGCGGAACGGGACTATGTCGAAGATTAACTCCTCGCTTCGGAAGTTATCCGGGGATCCGAAGACCACTTCCAGTGTAACTGAGCCTATACAATTGGCTTCTACACCTGGTATGATGCCTTTAAAGGTCGTCTTGGTAGGTTTAATCCTTGAGGGGTCTATGCCCATTTTGCGCACCGTGTCCTGATAAAGCAGGTTTAGGCTGCTGCCGCCATCCATTAGGACTCTGGTGAGATGAAATCCATCGACGATTGGGTCTAGAACCAATGCGGCGAACCCACCATGGCGAATGCTGGTGGGGTGGTCCCTTCGGTCAAAGGTGATCGGGCAAGAGGACCATGGATTGAACTTCGGGGCAACTGGCTCCATCGCGTATACATCCCTGAGTGCACGCTTCCGCTCCCTTTTGGGTATGTGCGTGGCATATATCATGTTCACCATCCGCACCTGTGGGGGGAAACCCTTCTGTCCTCTATTGTTCGGCGGTCGGGTCTCTTCCTCGTCGTCGCTATGTAGCCCCTTGTCGCTGTTTTCGGCAATTAACTTGCCTGCCTGCTTGAACACCCAACAATCCCTATTGGTGTGGTTAGCTGGCTTTTTAGGGGTGCCATGTATCTGGCACAAGCGGTCGAGAATTCGGTCCAAATTGGATGGACCCTGAGTTGTTCTTTTGAATGGCTTTTTCCGTTGACCGGG
Source organism: Triticum dicoccoides (assembly GCF_002162155.2). Taxonomy (NCBI): domain Eukaryota; kingdom Viridiplantae; phylum Streptophyta; class Magnoliopsida; order Poales; family Poaceae; genus Triticum; species Triticum dicoccoides. The sequence goes on from NC_041385.1 coordinate 613,673,246, forward strand.
TTTAGAGCCTCTGAATCCGGCATTGACTGTCGTATCCTCACTGTTATCGCCATTAATGCGGCGTTTGTTTTTGTTGCGACGCGACCTGCCACTACGGTCCTTGATATCCGGACTGCCAGAATTTTTGTTGAGGTTGTTGTTGCGTGCTAGCCAGCTGTCCTCACCCGCACAGAAGCGGGTCATGAGTGATGTAAGGGCTGCCATGGATTTCGGCTTTTCCTATCCCAGGTGCCGGGCAAGCCACTCGTCGCGGATGTCATGCTTGAAGGCTGCGAGGGCCTCGGCATCCGGACAGTCAACGATTTGGTTTTTCTTGGTTAAGAACCGTGTCCAGAATTGTCTGGCCGATTCGTCTGGCTGCTGAATTATGTGGCTTAGGTCATCTGCATCTGGTGGTCACACGTACGTGCCTTGGAAGTTGTCCAGGAATGCGGCTTCCAGGTCCTCCCAACTCCCGATTGACTCTGCTGGCAAGCTGTTAAGCCAGTGCCGGGCTGGTCTTTTAAGTTTGAGTGGGAGATATTTGATGGCGTGGAGATCGTCTCCGCGGGCCATGTGGATGTGGAGGAGATAGTCCTCGATCCGGACCGCGGGGTCTGTTGTGCCATCATAAGATTCAATATTGACGGGTTTAAACCCTTCTGGGATTTGATGATCCATTACCTCATCTGTGAAGCACAGTGGGTGTGCGGCGCCTCTGTACTGGGCGATATCGCGACGGAGCTCAAAAGAGCTTTGTCTGTTGTGTTCGGCCCGGCCGGACTTACTGTGTCCAGGGTGACGGTGATCGTCACGTATCATGGGGCGCCCACGTGATCCATAGATCGATCTTGATTGTCTTGCCTTATCCTCCAATATGTCGCGCAGGTCCGGAGTGTTCCCCTGTGGCCTTGTGCTTTTCGAGCGATGCTGGGGTAGGGGTCTAGTGAAGGGCCTTGAGGCCTCTCTGTCGCGACCACGGGGTGGTCGATCAGCCGTATTGTCTCCTGGTGAAGCGGGATCATATGCCTCCACCTCTAATCGGGGGAGCAGCTTACGTTTGGGGTAGCTTTTGAAGGGGCGTTCGAGTTCATGCTCTTCGGCCGCGAGGACTTCGGTCCATCTGTCGGCTAGCAGATCTTGATCAGCTCTAAGCTGCTGCTGCTTTTTCTTGAGGCTGTTTGCCGTGGCCATAAGCCTGCGTTTGAAACGCTCCTGTTCGACGGGATCCTCAGGCACGACGAATTCGTTGTTGTCGAGGCTTGCCTCGTCTCCGAAGGGAGGCATATAGTCCTCTACCTCTTCTTCGGCCGCTCTCTCATGAGGGCTGGCGTCCCCCTCCTCCTGTGCTGGATCTTGCTGGAGTGGGTTGTCTTCGGCGCTATCCGGTGTATTATTGTCTCCGGTGCCGGAATCCTCATTCTTGCTATGGCGGGATTTAGAGCGGCGCCGCTGACGCCGGCGCTTGGGCTGTTTCTTGGAGGGGTCATCCTCCGCTATTCCTTCGCCGTTCCCATCCTTTGGGATATCCACCATGTATATGTCGTATGAAGAGGTGGCTTTCCAGTGCCCGATGGGCGCTGGTTCTTGGTCGTCTCCGGCATCGTCGTCCATACCGTCGATGTCCTCAGAGTCGTAATCTAGCATGTCGGTTAGATCGTCGACAGTAGCTACCAAGTGGGTGGTGGGTGGTCTCTGAATTTCTTCGTCGTCCGCATCCCAACCGTCCTGGCCGCAGTTCGGCAAGGCATCTCCTGATAACGAGAGGTACTTTAGCGAACTCAAGATGTCGCCAAAAGGTGAGCGTTGAAAGATGTCCGCCGTGCTGAACTCCATGATCGGCGCCCAATCGGATTCGACTGGAGGGGGCGCGGGAGGTCCGGAGTCCGGCAAGGAGTCCGGCACCTCGGAGTCACGAGCTTCATGGGGGACAAGATAGGTGTTCGGCTCTATCATCGTAGAGGTTGCAGCCCCCGAGGCGGTGCCTAGCCATCCATCCTTGGTCTGCGCAGCCGGCTCCGAGTCGAAGATCAGAGCGGGTTCGAGTGCGGCCTCCAGGGTACTGTCCGGCTAACGAGCTAAATCATGCCCATCGTGACAGTACGGCACGCTCGACTGTGGCTCGAATCCGTTGAGGATCAAGTCCCCGCGGATGTCAGCCGTGAAGTTCAAACTTCCAAATCTAACTTGACGGCCAGGGGCGTAGCCTTCGATCTGCTCCAGCTGGCCAAGCGAATTGGCCCGCAGTGCGAAGCTGCCGAATACGAAGATCTGTCCGGGGAGGAAGGTCTCACCCTGGACTGCATCGTCGTTGATGATCGAAGAAGCCATCGAGCCTATCGGTGACGACACAGAGGAACTCTCAATGAAAGCACCAATGTCGGTGTCAAAACCAGCGGATCTCGGGTAGGGGGTCCCGAACTGTGCGTCTAGGCGGATGGTAATAGGAGACGAGGGACACGATATTTTTACCCAGGTTCGGGCCCTCTTGATGGAGGTAAAACCCTACGTCCTGCTTGATTAATATTGATGATGTGGGTTACAAGAGTAGATCTACCACGAGATCAAGGAGGCTAAACCCTAGAAGCTAGCCTATGGTATGATTGTTGTTCGTCCTATGGACTAAAGCCATCCGGTTTATATAGACACCGGAGAGGGCTAGGGTTACACAGAGTCGGTTACAATGGTAGGAGATCTACATATCCATATCGCCAAGCTTGCCTTCCACGCCAAGGAAAGTCCCATCCGGACATGGGACGAAGTCTTCAATCTTGTATCCTCATAGTCTTGGAGTCCGGCCGATGATGATAGTTCGGCAATCCGGACACCCCCTAGTCCGGAACTCCCTCATGGTATATTAAGGCCATGTATTTCTTCAACAAGAGGTAAATTCTTAACATCTTCAGCTTTAATACCTTTTTCTTTCATAGACTTCTTGTGACACTCCAAAATTTTTGGTGGTTTGTTTTTTTCAAAAGAGCCTTGCTTGGTTTGAAATGAGGTCATTTAAAAAAAAACCATCTTCTAAGTTTGCCCTCTCAAAAATTCTTTTTCTTGGATTTGGTTTCATTTAATTTTTTTTAAAAAACCTTCTAGTTTTGGGCTTTTATTTGGTTTTGATCCTTCAAAAATTTCACCATGCTTCCTATGGTGAAATTTTCCCAAAACCTTTCCTACCACTATAGTTCAACCCTAACATTCTGTCCAAACTAATAAAATCCATTTTTGGATTTTATTCCAACTATTTCTCCTCCCAAAATAATTCTGTCTTTTCTTTTGAACCTAGGTGGATTACAAAGCAAGTGCCCAAATGCTTTTCATTTTTGACCTCAACTCAACACCCCTGGATAGTCCTTTGTACCCACAACCCAGAACCATCTTGATCCACTCTTCTCCTGTTCAAATATTTCAAATTGCCCTCACTGCAAGTTTGGACCAGATTTGCCAAATTTGGTGAAATTCATATCTACACCTCTCCAAAAATTCCACAAATATTCAGGCAGCCTCTAGATGCAATGAAAGGCCCCTCTAGCAAAAACCAGCTCAAGGAAAAATCCCTACATGCCTGGATCATTCTGTCGAACACCTTGCATGCACTGTTCTAGTCATATTCAGTTAAATTCAGAAATTCAGTGTCGATCTTCGTAAGTGACTTCAGTCACGAGCTCACAGTGCGCTTGGCACGTAGCTCACGGCCAGGCTTGCTTGTCCGGAGCCTCACACGCGCGCTTGGCGCCTTCCTGGCGTCGGTGGTGCCCTGGCCCGCCTGCGCCGGCGTGTCTTGCGGCGGCCGTAGCGCCGTAATGGCCGACATGAAGCAGAACGGCGGCACAACGCCGTTCGTCGCCGCCCAAGCGTCCTGGTGGCTCCGCGTGGCCACCTCCTTGCCGGCGCACGCATGCAGCACCATCGCCGTGGTACGGCACGCGCAGAGCGCGCTCCCTGCCGCCGAAGGGCCCGCGCCGCCTCGTTCCGTCGAGCTCCCCCTAAACCCCCAAATCCCGACGCGGTTAGCACCAAAACGGAACCATGGAACACCCACGACGACGTTCAGCCTCTGAAACCTCCCGTGCAACCGCAGCACCCCGTAATCAACTTGCCGGAGAACCCCGTTCTCGGCAACCGCCTCGGGGCGGCTATATATAGCACCCCGAGCCTGCTCTCACCCCCGGCACACCTCCTCTACCTCATAAGACCCCGCACAGCCACTGAACGAGCCACGAGGAGCTCTCCTTCCCTGACTCAGGCCACTCCGTTCCGCCTCGGCCCCCACCGTGATTCACTCCGGTAAGGCCATCTCCGGCGCCCTATCCTCGTCAGATACCTCCACATGGTATCGCAAGTCTAACCCCCTCACCAATTCCACCTCTGCAGCTCTCTCCGGCGAGATCCACGACCACCCGAATCACCGTCCGCCGGAGCAAGCATCGCCGCCGACGTGGTACACGCCGGCGACCACCACCACCTCCCGCAGACGCGGAATGGCACCCTGATCATGGAGGTACACTCCGATCTCCCTGCCTTGCCGTGGATCGCCGCCGGCGACCACCGCGGCTCTCAGGCGCCGACGAGCCCCGACTCCCCTGTTTGAACTTTCAAACCTGACGGGTGGGACCCGCCTGTCAGCCTCTCTTGTGTTTTTTTAAATCGTTTGCAGAAGGCGTACTCTGGCAAATACGTTTCCTCTCTGAACCGTTTTTCTGGTTTCTTCTGCAAAGCCCCCTGGAAGTTTTCTGTTTCATTACAGATAGGTCCTTGGACCAAAACTCTTATAACTTTTGATCAGAAAAGTATTTTTGATTAATTATTTTTCTGTTCTCTTTAGATTTTTGTCTAGTTTTCATATTTATTTGAAAAATATTTGGAACACTTTTCTGTACACTCACGGTATTTACGTTGCGTCCGTATTTTTCTTATACCGTAGATATCGGAGGAGGTGACGGAGCTACAAACTTCGCACAGTTAGACTCCGACTACTCCGAACCAGGCAAGCATGTTTGAACTCTTGATATGATGAGTGTTGTTGCATGTTTGCATTTTAGTATAGTCATGGCATGTTTATGAACATCACTTTGCATGATATATCTCATGCACATAATCGGAAAGTAAGTTTCGGAAAGCATTATGTTGTTGGATACATATTTGCAAAGCCATGTGTTGGTATGAGGATGGGTAAGATGGTAGTGTTGTGACATGCCAGTCTTATGCCAGATCATTTGACTTCCGTGTCGTCATGACACAATTCACATTCCCATTCATTCCATCTTATACTGTCACATGTTTTCCGAAAGGAATATGGCATAGTAAGTTGCAAATCGTTTTCCTAGTACACACCAAGTGGAGAGGCCGGGATGAGGGTTCCATGGCCCTGGATTAAAGCCCGTCATTCGGTCAGGGGGCATGGGTGTTTCCGGTTGGGACCGAGAGGGGGGCACCCCTTAGAGCGCGCGTATAGAAATTTGATCCCATGCTATTCGAGGTTGTGGCCTCCCCGTCTCAAAGTTTTTCTTGGACGTTGGCCAGGGTGATTCCTGGCAACGTGAGGTGAAATGGGTGTGTACTAGTTAAATGTGTTTCTACTGAAATACCGTAAACGGAACTAGTCCTTCGTGACTACGGAAATCCATTGGCTGTGTTCAGTTCTTCCAAACTCTGCAGAGTCTCAATCTTTCAATTATCTTATACTTTGTTCAAGTACTATAATTATCTTATCTTGTCAGGTATTCAGCCTCAGTGACAAAAACTCCTGTGGGATTTATGTGTAATAAATCCGGTTAAAAGATTATTCTTGTGGATGGACTAATCTCGTTATTTACATTTATTATAAAGCCCTGTCTGTGATGTCGCTCAGACGTCCGACGGTGTATTTCTTTTAAGGCCCTGTCTGTGATGTCGCTCAGACGTCCAACGGTGGTATTCCTTTTAAAGCCTTGTCTGCGATGTCGCTCAGACGTCCGATGGTGGTATTCCTTTTAAAGCCCTGTCTGTGATGTCGCTCAGACGTCCG
>NC_041385.1:613679483-613689286 GCF_002162155.2 Triticum dicoccoides
TTTTAAGGCCCTGTCTGTGATGTCGCTCAGACGTCCGACGGTGGTATTTCTTTTTAAACCCTGTCTGTGATGTCGCTCAGACTTTCGACGGTGGTATTTCTTTTAAAGCCCTATCTTTGATGTCGCTCAGACGTCCGGCGGTGGTATTTCTTTTAAAGCCTTATCTGTGATGTCGCTCAGACGTCCGACGGTGGCATTTCTTTTTAAGCCCTTTATGTGGTGTCGCTAAGACGCCCGACTGCGGCATGCATTTTTATTTATCTACCTTTCGAGGCGTCGCTTCAGACACCCGATCGGTTTTCAGTAATTTATTTTATTCTTCACGTACTGCAATATTATCGTTATTTTATGAGCATCATCCTAGATCATGACGCATTCATGCATTCGTTGATTATATCTTTTGTCCGAACTGTCTTGCGAGTACTTTCAAGTACTCACCTGGCTTGTTGATTTGGCCAGATGCTGATGAAGGCGATCTCATGGATGAAGAGTTTGATAGCGAGTCCGATGCCTAGAGGAGTCCCAGTCAGTCCCGTGCGATCCTGTCTTGGTCATTGTATTATCCGCTTCCGCAACCCCGAATAAATTCATCGAGCCTGACCTCGACGCTCGATGTACTGCCAGTAGAAGTCAAGTTACCCACCACCACTTTTCCCTCGAGCTAGTAGCATGCCACCCCACCCCTGTGTCATAACCGCCCATATGTAATATATTGGCGAGTCTGTAATAAATGGTTGAGCAACCTCAGCTCAACCCTGTAATATATTTGATGTTACTGGTTCTCTGTTTATCAAGCTTTGTCTACCAGAAAGGATGACTTTTCCTATATTGGGATTTAAAGATTGGTTTTCTCAATAAATATTTTTATTGAAAAACCGGTCGTGACAGACTTGGTATCAGAGCCAGGCTGACTGTAGGAAGCCACTAGGTGCGATCGCTAATTGGTTATTAGCATGATAGAGTTATTCATGTTTTTACAAATGTAGTCATTTTCTGACAGTCAGCATAAAATTTATGATCTGACCACTCAGAATTTTTGCCTACTTTTGTAGATGGCCGGCAACGACTGCGAGTCTCAGATGTTCGCCAATGTGCCTGAGGGGTTCGTCAAACTCCTCTCCTTCATTGTTCAGGTCGCGATGGGGCCATCCGTGCGCCCAGTCTTCACGCTTTATCCACACAAGATCAACGGCAGTCTGACTATGCACCAGGCCACGGTGCAATTCAGGGGAGGCCATGCTGAAATACGCTGTCTCCGATTCGTGGGGAGAGCCATGCCTACAGAAAGGCACGCTATGCAGATGGCTGCCCGCGAGACGATAGCCCGTCTTCGGGATGTTCTTCCTGCAATGAAGACCCGTCGCTACCGCTACCTTCCATGCCATGTGCCTTACACCTGTCACTACTCTTTCTCTTGCCCCAGAGGAGAGCGAGACAAAGCCTTTGAGATGCTTGTCGAGTACCTCCGAGCCCTGGAGGTAGCATTCGACTACATGGTGGATGACCTCGTAGCTGCACGCATGGACTCAGTTCATGGCTGTGCTGCTAACAGGAGGGAACTCCTGCACACCGCTCCACCACTGACTTTTGTGTCATCCACAGCCTCTCACTCACCTACCATACTCGCCTCTGCTCGTCGTCTGCCTACCACAGATGAATTTAACCAGGCTATTGCACCCACTCCCGTCCGCTCTGCACCACTTGTTGCACCCACTCCCGTCCGCTCTGCGCCACTTGTTGCACCTACTCCCATTCGTGCTACCCCACCTATTCCACCCACTCGTATTCGTGTTATTCCGCCTAAGGCACCTGCTCCATCAGCTCAGGACAACATTTCTCGTCTGGAACCTATTAGCGAGGAGGAGGTTGATTCCCCAGCGTCTCTGTGTCTCACCCTCGGCAGGCCAAGGGAGATCCTCACCATCTCCGACTAAGTACGCATAGATGCCATGCGATGTATCAAGTTGTGTAATATGTTTATATGTTCTTAGGTTGTGAGAAGTAGCCTGTTTCCGCATCATGTAGGATCTGTAGGAGTGCACCAGTTTAAATAACATGTCAGGATTATGTACGCATATCCTGAGTGATGTAATGTATAATTATGCCCGCGTGTAAGATATGCACTAGTCCTTCTCCGTGCGCAATCGTGTGTTTCCAAATACCATGGAGTTTAAAAATGTTCTTTGTGTGTGATTTTATTGACTTTTGCGACTCTCCTTCTTGTCTTACGAGTTCACAAAATATATCCCCAGAGTGAAAGATGTCTCGTCCTTGGACGCGCTCCATGCCAACTCAGCCAGAAGAAAATTATGGCACACCGCAGAACCAGAATTTCACTCAGGGTCAGACAAGTCAACAAGACAGTGAAACAACTTTTACACAAGTTTGTCGTTTGTATGAACAGAATCAGCAGCAACACCATGAAATGATGAACCAATTCATCAATATGGGAAGTAACCATGGTCAGTATCAACCGCAATCCAAATTATCTAAGTTACAAAAGACGCGTCCTCCAACATTTTCTCATACTGACAAGCCTCTTGAGGCCGAAGACTGGCTTCGAGACATGGAGAGAAAATTAATTATCGCACAGTGTTCAGACCGTGAAAAAGTACTGTATGCACCACATTATCTCACAGGTGCAGCTGCATCGTGGTGGGAAAACTTTCTGCACATGCACCCCAACGAAAATGAAATCACCTGGGAAAATTTCAAAGAAGGTTTTCGTGGGGCACATATTCCTAAGAGCGTCATGAAAATCAAGAAGAAGGAATTTGATGAACTCAAGCAAAGAGCCATGACAGTGTCAGAATACAACAACCAATTCACACTGCTGTCTTGCTACGCCAATGAAGAACGCATGACCGAGAGCAAGAAGATGGAAAAAATTCTTGGAAGGCCTGACACCCGCCCTTAAGTGCCAGCTAGTTGTGCACACCTTCCCAGATTTTAAAACACTGGTGGATAAGGCCATTACCCTGGAAAATGAGCGACGTAGCCTGGAAGATATCCGCAAATGGAAAAGGGACCAGACTAATTTTTCTCGCAATCACAGAAGCAAGAAGGAATGTCAGAAGGGGGATTCACACAAAACCCCGGTGAATAATTCACGTCCAACCAAGAATTTCCATGCAAGAGACAAAGAGTTCACCTATCGCCCAGGCATTACCTGTTATGCTTGTGGAGAAGAAGGGCACTATGCCAAGTAGTGTCCCAAGCCAAGGAACTCAAACCCGAAGCTCAATAATGGTGGAAATAATTCAGCACCAAAGCGAAGCAATTTCAACCCCAACAACAACCACCGGAAAGGTCACTTGAACCACGTGACCCGAGAGGAAGCACAGAACGCCCCAGATATCGTACTCGGTACCCGTCAACACAATACCTGCCATGGTTTTGTTTGATTCTGGAGCTTCTCACTCATTCGTTTCGAAGTTTTGCTTTGCAAAATAATTTTTCGATGCTTCCCTTGGAAAAATCGATGATCGTCAAGTCCCCTCGGATTAAGCAAGTGACCCAGAGTTACTGTCAAGGTGTGGTTATTGAATTTGAAGGATTGAAATTTTACGCCAACCTTATTATACTGGAAAGCAAAGGACTGGATGTCATCCTAGGAATGGATTGGTTGACCACCAACAAAGGTTTTATTGACTGCTTCAACCGTACCGTGATTCTCACCCATCATCAAGGGAAGAAAATAAAAGTTTCAGCCAAAGAGAGACAAATACCTCGGCAACCTAGATTAAACAAGGTGGACGTTTCTGAGCTGAACAAGGTTCCAGTGGTATGTGAATTTCCAGATGTACTTCCAGAAGAACTACCAGGCATGCCACCAGACCGAGAGATAGAATTCAGCATTGAGCTAGCACCCGGGACCACTCCTATTTACAAGAAACCTTACAGAATGGCACCATCCGAATTGGTAGAGTTGAAGAAGCAAATAAAAGAATTATTGGAGAAAGGATACATACGAGCCAGCTCCTCACCTTGGGGTTCTCCAGTTTTATTTGCCAAGAAGAAGGATGGAACGATGAGGTTGTGTATTGATTATCGAGATCTCAACATGGTCACAATCAAGAACAAATACCCAATGCCCCGAATAAATGATTTATTCGATCAGCTCGTGCAGGCCAAAGTCTTCTCAAAAATTGATTTGAGATCAGGATACCACCAGTTAAAAGTACGAACAGAAGATATTCCCAAGAACGCATTTACCTCCAGATATGGGCTGTATGAGTTCACCGTAATGCCATTTGGGCTAACCAACGCCCCCGCATATTTTGTTCACCTCATGAACAAAGTGTTTATGAAGTATATGGACAAGTTTGTTGTGGTGTTCATCGATGATATTCTGATATATTCCAAAACACCAGAAGAGCACGCCGAACATCTCAGGATTGTACTCGGAGAACTCAGGAAACATCAACTGTATGCCAAGTTCAGCAAATGTGAATTTTGGCTAAGGCAAGTGGGTTTTCTGGGCCACGTGCTAACCCAAGAAGGTGTTGCAGTAGATCCGGAAAAAGTCAAGGCCGTACTTGGCTGGAAACCGCCAGCTAACGTCACGGACATACGGAGTTTCTTAGGAATGGCAGGCTATTATCAGAGATTTATTGAAGGATTCTCCACTATAGCAAAGCCCATGACACAATTGCTCAAGAAAGGCAAGAAATTCGAATGGACAGAAGCATGTGAGAAAAGCTTCCAAGAGCTAAAAAGAAAATTAACAACGGCACCAGTACTAATTGTGCCAGATATACACAAGAACTTTGAGGTATATTGTGACGCATCCCGGAAAGGCCTCGGATGCGTATTGATGCAAGAAGGCAAGGTAGTTGCGTATGTCTCTAGACAACTACGCAAGCATGAGGAAAATTATCCCACTCATGACTTGGAATTGGCAGCAGTCATCCATGCACTCAAGGAATGGAGACACTTCCTACTTGGGAATCGTTGCGAGATATACATAGACCATAAGAGTCTTAAGTATATTTTCACACAGCCAGAGTTAAATTTACGGCAACGATGCTGGTTAGAGTTGGTGAAGGATTATGATGTTGGAATCCACTATCATCCCGGAAAAGCAAATGTTGTGGCAGATGCACTTAGTCGAAATCCCAACACGGACAATGAAAATATCCCAAAGTTGAGGCCAGAATTTCAACAAGAATTTGCCCGACTCAATCTAATAATGGTTACCGAAGGCAGTGTGTCGAATATAGAACTACAGCCTACCCTAATGGAAAGTATCAAGGAAGCCCAGCACGGACACCCCAGCATTGAGGGCATAAAAAGAAAAGTGAGTTTGGGAAGAGCCTCAGAATTCAACATAGATGAGCAAGGAATATTGTGGTACGGAGAAAGGCTATGTGTACCAAATGTCAAGGACCTCAAACAGCAGATATTAACTGAAAGTCACACAACTCCGTATTCAATCCATCCTGGAGGGACAAAAATGTACAAAGACCTTCAGGAAATTTTTTGGTGGCACGGTATGAAGAGAGATATAGCCACGTTCATTGCATGTTGTGACTCTTGTCAACGTATCAAGGCCGAGCACCAGAAACCAGCCGGACTGTTACAGCCAAATAAGATACCCGAGTGGAAATGGGACGAGATTGGAATGGACTTTATCGTTGGACTGCCTCGGTCACAACACAGAAACAATGCCATATGGGTCATAACCGACAGATTAACCAAGGTGGCACATTTTATTCCGGTAAAAACAACTTACACCACTCAGAGACTAGCCAGACTTTATCTTGCCCGTATCGTCTGCCTACATGGAGTCCCTAAGACTATTTTCTCCGATAGAGGCACACAGTTCGTCTCTGCATTCTGGGATCACCTACAACAGGCACTGGGAACCCAACTAACCTTCAGTACCGCATACCATCCCCAGACTGATGGACAAACGGAACGCATCAATCAAATCTTAGAAGACATGCTAAGAGCCTATGTCCTCACCTACGAGAACAGTTGGGAAGAAAGTTTGCCATATGCAGAGTTCGCATACAACAACAGCTATCAAGCCAGCTTGCAAATGGCACCATTTGAAGCTCTATATGGGAGAAGATGTCGTACCCCGCTAAATTGGTCAGAGACCGGAGATAGCCATATCTTTGGCCCAGATATGCTCAAGGAGGCCGAGGAGAAAGTTAAGACAATTAGAGAACGACTCAAAACAGCTCAAAGTCGGCAAAAGAGTTATTACGACCGAAAGCATCAGGAAATCAGTTTTGAACCCGGAGAATTGGTATACCTGAGAGTTTCTCCTATGAAGGGTCTGCAACGATTCAAGATTAAGGGGAAACTAGCACCAAGATTCATCGGACCATTTCATATAGTGGCCCGACAAGGCAAGGTAGCCTACCAGCTAGACCTACCCGGAGACTTATCCGGTATCCACAACGTGTTTCACATCTCGCAGTTGAGAAAATAAATAAGCAACCCAGAGAAGCAAGTTTCACATGAGTATATTGACATGCAACCAGACCTCACTTACCGGGAGCACCCGATAAAAATATTGGAAGAATCTGAGAGGAGGACTCGACAGAAAGCCATTAAGTTTTTCAGAGTTCAATGGAGCAATCACGCCAAAAATGAAGCAACTTGGGAGAGCGAGGATTTTCTTCGGACAGAGCACCCACACCTATTTAAGGATCAGCTGAAATCTCAGGGACGAGATTTTTCCTAAGGGGGTAGGTGCTGTGACACTCCAAAATTTTTGGTGGTTTGTTTTTTTCAAAAGAGCCTTGCTTGGTTTGAAATGAGGCCATTTAAAAAAAACCATCTTCTAAGTTTGCCCTCTCAAAAATTCTTTTTCTTGGATTTGGTTTCATTTAATTTTTTTAAAAAAACCTTCTAGTTTTGGGCTTTTATTTGGTTTTGATCCCTTCAAAAATTTCACCATGCTTCCTATGGTGAATTTTTCCCAAAACCTTTCCTCCCACTATAGTTCAACCCTAACATTCTGTCCAAACTAATAAAATCCATTTTTGGATTTTATTCCAACTATTTCTCCTCCCAAAATAATTCTGTCTTTTCTTTTGAACCTAGGTGGATTACAAAGCAAGTGCCCAAATGCTTTTGATTTTTGACCTCAACTCAACACCCCTAGATAGTCCTTTGTACCCACAACCCAGAACCATCTTGATCCACTCTTCTCCTGTTCAAATATTTCAAATTGCACTCACTGCAAGTTTGGACCAGATTTGCCAAATTTGGTGAAATTCATATCTACACCTCTCCAAAAATTCCACAAATATTCAGGCAGCCTCTAGATGCAATGAGAGGCCCCTCCACCAAAAACCAGCTCAAGGAAAAATCCCTACATGCCTGGATCATTCTGTCGAACACCTTGCATGCACTGTTCTAGTCATATTCAGTTAAATTCAGAAATTCAGTGTCGATCTTCGTCAGTGACTTCAGTCATGAGCTCACAGTGCGCTTGGCACGTAGCTCATAGCCAGGCTTGCTTGTCCGGAGCCTCACACGTGCGCTTGGCGCCTTCCTGGCGTCGGTGGCGCCCTGGCTCGCCTGCGCCGGCGTGTCTTGCGGCGGCCGTAGCGCCGTAACGGCCGACAGGAAGCAGAACGGCGGCACAACGCCGTTCGGCGCCGCCCAAGCGTCCTGGTGGCTCCGCGTGGCCACCTCCTTGCCAGCGCACGCATGCAGCACCGTCGCTGTGGCGCGGCACGCGCAGAGCGCGCTCCCTGCCGCCGACGGGCCCGCGCCGCCCCGTTCCGTCGAGCTCCCCCTAAACCCCCAAATCCCGACGCGGTTAGCACCAAAACGGAACCATGGAACACCCACGACGATGTTCAGCCTCTGAAACCTCCCGTGCAACCGCAGCGCCGCCGTAATCAACTCGGCGGAGAACCTCGTTCTCGGCAACCGCCTCGGGGCAACTATATATAGCACCCCGAGCCTGCTCTCGCCCCCGGCACACCTCCTCTACCTCATAAGACCCCGCACAACCACTGAACGAGCCACGAGGAGCTCTCCTTCCCCGACTCCGGCCACTCCGTTCCGCCTCGGCCCCCACCGTGATTCACTCTGGTAAGGCCATCTCCGGCGCCCTATCCTTGTCAGATACCTCCTGATGCTATCGCAAGTCTACCCCCTCCCCAATTCCACCTCCGCAGCTCTCTCCGGCGAGATCCACGACCACCCGAATCACCGTGCGCCGGAGCAAGCATCGCCGTTGACGTGGTACTCGCCGGCGACCACCACCACCTCCCGCAGACGCGGAATGGCGCCCTGATCACGGAGGTACACTCCGATCTCCCTGCCTTGCCGTGGATCGCCGCCGGCGACCACCGCGGCTCTCGGGCGCCGACGAGCCCCGACTCCCCTGTTTGAACTTTCAAACCTGACGGGTGGGACCCACCTGTCAGCCTCTCTTGTGTTTTTTTAAATCATTTACAGAAGGCATACTCTGGCAAATACGTTTCCTCTCTGAACCGTTTTTCTGGTTTCTTCTGCAAAGCCCCCTAGAAGTTTTCTGTTTCATTACAGTTAGGTCCTTGGACCAAAACTCTTATAACTTTTGATCAGAAAAGTATTTTTGATTAATGCTTTTTCTGTTCTCTTTAGATTTTTGTCTAGTTTTTTATGTTTATTTGAAAAATATTTGGAACACTTTTCTGTACACTCACAGTATTTACGTTGCGTCCGTATTTTTCTTATACCGTAGATACCGGAGGAGGTGACGGAGCTGCAAACTTCGCACAGTTAGACTCCGACTACTCCGAACCAAGCAAGCATGTTTGAACTCTTGATATGATGACTGTTGTTGCATGTTTGCATTTTAGTATAGTCATGGCATGTTTATGAACATCACTTTGCATGATATATCTCATGCACATAATCGGAAAGTAAGTTTCGGAAAGCATTATGTTGTTGGATACATATTTGCAAAGCCATGTGTTGGTATGAGGATGGGTAAGATGGCAGTGTTGTGACATGCCAGTCTTATGCCAGATCATTTGACTTCCGTGTCGTCATGACACAATTCACATTCCCATTCATTCCATCTTATACTGTCACATGTTTTCCGAAAGGAATATGGCATAGTAAGTTGCAAATCGTTTTCCTGGTACACACCAAGTGGAGAGGACGGGATGAGGGTTCCATGGCCCTGGATTAAAGCCCGTCATCCGGTCAGGGGGCATGGGTGTTTCCGGTTGGGACCGAGAGGGGGGCACCCCTTAGAGCGCGCGTATAGAAATTTGATCCCATGCTATTCCAGGTTGTGGCCTCCCCGTCTCAAAGTTTTTCTTGGACGTTGGCCAGGGTGATTCCTGGCAACGTGAGGTGAAATGGGTGTGTACTAGTTAAATGTGTTTCTACTGAAATACCGTAAACGGAACTAGTCCTTCGTGACTACGGAAATCCGTTGGCTGTGTTCAGTTCTTCCAAACTCTGCAGAGTCTCAATCTTTCAATTACTTGTACTTTGTTCAAGTACTATAATTATCTTATCTTGTTAGGTATTCAGCCTCAGTGACAAAAACTCCGGTGGGATTTATGTGTAATAAATCCGGTTAAAAGATTATTCTTGTGGATGGACTAATCTTGTTATTTACATTTATTATAAAGCCCTATCTGTGATGTCGCTCAGACGTCCGACGGTGTATTTCTTTTAAGGCCCTGTCTGTGATGTCGCTCAGACGTCCGACAATGGTATTCCTTTTAAAGCCCTGTCTGTGATGTCGCTCAGACGTCTGACGGTGGTATTCCTTTTAAAGCCCTGTCTGTGATGTCGCTCAGACGTTCGACGGTGGTATTTCTTTTAAAGCC
>NC_041385.1:613689560-613832951 GCF_002162155.2 Triticum dicoccoides
CGTCCGACGGTGGTATTTCTTTTTAAACCCTGTCTGTGATGTCGCTCAGACTTCCGACGGTGGTATTTCTTTTAAAGCCCTGTCTGTGATGTCGCTCAGACGTCCGGCGGTGGTATTTCTTTTAAAGCCCTGTCTGTGATGTCGCTCAGATGTCCGACGGTGGCATTTCTTTTTAAGCCCTTTATGTGGTGTCGCTAAGACGCCCGACTGCGGCATGCATTTTTATTTATCTACCTTTCGAGGCGTCGCTTCAGACACCCGGTCGGTTTTCAGTAATTTATTTTATTCTTCACGTACTGCAATATTATCGTTATTTTATGAGCATCATCCTGGATCATGACGCATTCATGCATTCATTGATTATATCTTTTGTCCGAACTGTCTTGCGAGTACTTTCAAGTACTCACCTTGCTTGTTGATTTGGCCAGATGCTGATGAAGGCGATCTCATGGATGAAGAGTTTGATAGCGAGTCCGATGCCTAGAGGAGTCCCAGTCAGTCCAGTGCGATCCTGTCTTGGTCATTGTATTATCCGCTTCCGCAACCCCGAATAAATTCATCGAGCCTCACCTCGACGCTCGATGTACTGCCAGTAGAAGTCAAGTTATCCACCACCACTTTTCCCTCGAGCTAGTAGCATGCCACCCCACCCCTGTGTCATAACCGCCCATATGTAATATATTGGCGAGTCTGTAATAAATGGTTGAGCAACCTCAGCTCAACCCTGTAATATATTTGATGCTACTGGTTCTCTATTTATCAAGCTTTGTCTACCAGAAAGGATGACTTTTCCTATACTGGGATTTAAAGATTGGTTTTCTCAATAAATAATTTTATTGAAAAACCGGTCGTGACACTTCTTTGCCTCTTGCATATCTTCAGGACTAAGAAACAGAACACCTCTTTTCTTCGGAGTTGGCTTAGGGGTTGGTTCGGGAGGTGTCCAATTGTTTTCATTAGTCAACATATTATTCAATAGCAATTCAGCTTGATCAACTGTTCTTTCCCTAAAAACACAACTAGCACAACTATCCAGATGGTCTTTGGAAGCATCGGTTAGTCCATTATAAAAGATATCAAGTATTTTATTTTTCTTGAGAGGGTGATCAGGCAAAGCATTAAGTAATCGGAGATGCCTCCCCCAAGCTTGTGGGAGACTCTCTTCTTCAATTTGCACAAGATTATATATTTCCCTCAAGGCAACTTGTTTCTTATGAGCAGGGAAATATTTAGCAGAGAAGTAATAAATCATATCCTGGGGACTAAGCACACAACCAGGATCAAGAGAATTGATCCATGTTTTAGCATCACCCTTTAATGAGAACAGAAATATTTTAAGGATATAGTAGTAGCAACATTTCTCATCATTAGTGAACAGGGTGGCTATATCATTCAATTTAGTAAGATGTGCCACAACACTTTCAGATTCATTGCCATAAAAAGGATCAGATTCAACCAAGGTAATTATCTCAGGATCGACAGAGAAATCATAATCCTTATCAGTAACATAGATAGGTGAAGTATCAAAAGACGGGTCATATTTCATTCTAGCATTCAGATATTTTTCTTTAAGCTTAGCTAGTAATTTCTTAAGATCAGATCTATCATTGCAAGCAAGAAAATCTCTAGAGGTTTCTTCATCCATAACATGACCCTCAAGAACAACAGGCAATTCATATTTAGGGGCAGAACCTTCATCATCACTTTCATCAATATTATCAATTTCAATGATTTCATTCTCTCTAGCCCTAGCAAGTTGTTCATCAAGAAATTCACATAATGGCACAGTAGTATCAAGCATAGAAGTAGTTTCATCATAAGTATCATGCATATCAGAAGTGGCATCATCAATGACATGCGACATATCAGAATTAATAGCAGAAGCAGGTTTAGGTGTCGCAAGTTTACTCATAATAGAAGGAGAATCAAGTGCAGAGCTAGATGGCAGTTCCTTACCTCCCCTCGTAGTTGAGGGATAAATCTTAGTTCTTTCGTCTTTCAAGTTCTTCATAGTGACTAGCAAATATAAATCCCAAGTGACTCAAAGAATAGAGCTATGCTCCCGGGCAATGGCGCTAGAAAATAGTCTTGATGACCCACCAGTATAGGGGATCACAACAGTTTTCGAGGGTAGAGTATTCAACCAAAATTTATTGATTCGCCACAAGGGGAGCCAAAGAATATTCTCAAGTATTAGCAGTTGAGTTGTCAATTCAACCACACCTGGATAACTTAGTATCTACAACAAAGTATTTAGTAGCAAAGTAGTATGGAAGTAATGGTAACAGTAGCAAAAGTAACAGTAGCAGTTTTGTAGTGATTGTAACAGTGGCTACGGTAAAGTAACTAAGCAAAGATCAATATGTGAAAAGCTCGTAGGCATTGGATCAGTGATGGATAATTATGTCGGATGCCATTCCTCATGTAATAGTTATAACATGGGGTGACACAGAACCAGCTCCAGTTCATCAATGTAATGTAGGCATGTATTCCAAATATAGTCATACGTGCTTACGGAAAAGAACTTGCATGACATCTTTTGTCCTACCCTGCCGTGGCAGCGGGGTCCTATTGGAAACTAAGGGATATTAAGGCCTCCTTTTATTAGAGTACCGGACCAAAGTATTAACACTTAGTGAATAGATGAACTCCTCAAACTACGGTCATCACCGGTAAGTATCCCGATTATTGTCACTTCGGGGTTAATGGATCATAACACATAATAGGTGACTATAGACTTGCAAGATAGGATCAAGAACTCACATATATTCATGAAAACATAATAGGTTCAGATCTGAAATCATGGTACTTGGGCCCTAGTGACAAGCATTAAGCATAGCAAAGTCATAGCAACATCAATCTCAGAACATAGTGGATACTAGGGATCAAATCCTAACAAAACTAACTTGATTACATGGTAAATCTCATCCAACCCATCACCGTCCAGCAAGCCTACGATGGAATTACTCACGCACGGCCGTGAGCATCATGAAATTGGTGATGGAGGATGGTTGATGATGATGACAGCGACGGATTCCCCTCCCTGGAGCCTCGAACGGACTCCAGATCATCCCTTCCGAGAGTGTTTAGGGCTTGGCGGTGGTTCCGTATCGTAAAACGTGATGAATCCTTCTCTCCTATTTTTTTCTCCCCGAACGTGAATATATGGAGTTGGAGTTGAGGTCGGTGGAGCGCCAGGGGCCCCACAAGGCAGGGGCGCGCCCTAGGAAGGGGGGGGGGTGCCCCCACCCTCATGGACATGGTGTGGGCCCCCTGACGTTGATTCTTTCACCAGTATTTTTATCAAATCCAAAAAGTTGCTCCGTGGATTTCCAGGTCATTCCAGAACTTTTATTTCTGTACTAAAATAACACCATGCCAGTTCTCCTAAAAACAGCGTCAGTCCGGGTTAGTTCCATTCAAATCATGCAAGTTAGAGTCCAAAACAAGGGCAAAAGTGTTTGTAAAAGTAGATACGATGGAGACGTATCAAGCTGCGACCCCGTACTCGCCTAAGTTAAAAAACACTCCGAGTGGAGAGAAATCCTCCCACTCGGGGGCTTAGCTGCGACCCCGTACTCGCCTAAGTTAAAAAACACTCCGAGTGGAGAGCAATCCTCCCACTCGGGGGGCTTAGCTGCGACCCCGCACTCGCCTAAGTTAAAAAACACTCCGAGCGGAGAGCAATCCTCCCACTCGGGGGCTTAGCTGCGACCCTGTAGTCGCCTAAGTCACAAAGACCCTCTGAGCTGCATCACAAGTACAACGTACACTCCATCCCGATCCGCAAGGATGACGAGGCGCCATCCGAGCACGTCGTCTGAGCTGCATCACAAGTATACTGTATGCTCCATCTCGATCCGCAAGGGCGACGAGGTGACAATCAAGCACGTCGTCGGAGCTGCATCATAAGTAAAAAATCGACTCTGAGTGGGAAGTCAAGTCCGCTCGGAACTGAAAAAGATCCGGAAGTGGTAAAGGCAAAGCTTCCATATTCAAAGAAAAACCAAGTTCAGATAAACCCCGCAAAAGTTCAGAACCACAGCGGGCAGAAGTACTCAGGCATTATGCCTAAAAGAGTAACAGTTGCGAAATCACTCGGCATTCTGAGGCAAATAAAGGTTGGGCATAATGTTTGTTCAGTCGGTTGGAGGAGGACTTGCTGGCTCGACGAAGCTGTCAAGGTCAATGTTGTCTGCGATACGAGTAGCGGCATCGATGAAGGTGTCCATGAAGGACTAGAAGTTGAGCTTCTTGGTGTTGGCAACCTTGAGAGCCGCTAGCTTGTCTTCTGTGACATCCTTGTAGTGGACTCAGACCAAAGACAGAGCCACATCGGCGCCACAGCGAGTAGATGACTTCTTCCACTCTTGCACCCGACCAGTGATTTTGTTCAGTCGATTTATCAGGGACTCGAGATCATTCTAGAATTCCGCGCGGGGCTAGAGCTCAGTGTCAATCCGCGACATCGCCACCTTTAGACGAGCACGATAATCTACGGAGCTGTCCAGACAAGACTCCAGTCGCAGCACACTCATCGCGATGTCATCCTTGACGGGAGAGTTTATGGGGTCAAGATCTGTCTTGATCCGCCCAGTCTCTGCTTCAAAGTCTTGATAGAGTTCTGCACAGTCGGAAAAGCGGTGAGTCGACAATCAAATAATGAGTCCACGATCGCAAATCAGTCGGACGAGAGGAAGTACCTTCAAGCTTCAGGACCAGTTTCTCTACAAGCCATCCTAGATAAGCCTCCAGTTCGTCCTTCTTTGCCGTGAGATCTCCAACCTTGTCAGTCAGGGCCTCCTTGTCCTTCTTTAGCTTCACAACCTCCTTGTTGGCTTCAGTAACGACAGTCTTCAGCTTGGCATTCTCCTCTTCTAGCATGTTGACTGAAGCCAGCTTCTTGTCAGTGAGCTCTGTTTTTGGTCGCGCTTCCTTCTGTGCTGCGGCAAGGTCATTGTCCTTCTTCTCCAGAGCCTGCTTCATTTTGACTAAAGAAATAACATTCTTCAGTCGACCTTGGAGTTGACAGTTTTCACTATGCACATCTGTTCGAGTGGAGCCACTCAGTTCAAAAGACTAAAAAGGAAGAACTAAGTGGTGGATAGTCGGCGAGTTATTACTTCCCATAGCAGTAGCATCATCCTTGGCCTTTTGAAGATTCTTCTTGTCCAGCTCTAGATCAAGGATGAAGCTGATCTGTTTCTTCTCCAACTCAGCAAACCGGGCCCCAAGCTCACAAGATTTCTGCGGTCAGCAAACAAGGCATGTCAGTCGACGGAAACAAAAGTTAATCTCAGCATAAAGTGTTCTAAGACTACTGCTGAATCAAAACATCCAACAGTAGTCTCAGGGACTACACCCAGTGGGTGCACTTGGTGTGCCCCCACTGGTCCAGTTTACCACTCAGCATGGTCTGCCCAGCATGAGTATGCAAAAAAGAAGAGAGATTCTCAGACCCCAGCCGACTGCCAGCAGTCGACCGTGGTCTCGGGGACTACACCCAGTGGGTGCACTTAGCGTGCCCCCACTGGTCTGGATTCCACTCGGATCAATCTATCCCACCGAGTGAAAGAACAATGAAGTGACATTCGACAAAGACCCCCGCCGAATCAAACATCCGATGGCGGTCTCGGGGACTATACCGAGTGGGTGCACTTTGCGTGCCCCCACTGGTTTAGAGATACACTCGACTCAACTTGGTCGACTCAAATAGAAGAGCTACTCAACACTAAGTTAGAGCACCCAGTGGGTGATTGGATGCAAAATGCAGACTCATGATAGATCAGTCTTACGGATAGTGAAGCAGCAGCTACAACTACTATATCATAGCAAGGCAAAAATCAAATTGAAAGATCAGTAGGAAATCAGCTGACCTTGACATTAACGTGCAGAGCAGAGATGGCGTTGTAGGCAGCCTGGCTGGCCTCGTGCACCACCTTCATCTACTCCATCATAAGGTTTTCTTGGAGTATGGCTTCCTTGGCAGCACCCACCGGGTCATCTGGAGTGTGATGTGCAGCAAAGAGCAACGATGGCAGTACAGTCGGAGCAGTCACATGATCTGAAGCATGGAGCTGTGTAGGAGAAGTAGAACTTGAGCAATCGACGTCAAGGGATGGTCAGTCGACACATGATTGGCCAAATAAACAGTGACCCAAGCTGGATCTCCG
Source organism: Triticum dicoccoides (assembly GCF_002162155.2). Classification (NCBI taxonomy): domain Eukaryota; kingdom Viridiplantae; phylum Streptophyta; class Magnoliopsida; order Poales; family Poaceae; genus Triticum; species Triticum dicoccoides. The sequence goes on from NC_041385.1 coordinate 613,695,734, forward strand.
GACCGCTAGACCACCGTCTCCGGTGCTGATGTCGACTGAGGCTCCTGGCCTACAGTCGTCCTCCTGCTCGAATCCCTGCCCCTCCTTCCCGCATTCTTTTGAGGCGCTTCTTCATCGTCGTCTGGGAGTTCAATGACGTCTCGTGGGGCTACACAAAATGCAACCATAGGGGCTCAATCGACCGACAATTCAGTCAACAAAACAAGCACAAGATTGCAGGATCGTACCAGCTTTGGAAGTCCCAAAAGTTGCAGCACTGAAAAATTCATAACCCATACGGTCAAAGCAGAAGTATGAGTGAGTAGGAAAACATAGAAAGACAGAACACTCACGCAGAAGTGACAGGAACGTCCATCTTGATCGTGGGCAAGGTCTTCCAAGACTTTGAAGGGGCAACCTTGGGCTGCTTGGCGACCTTCTCTGATGGCTCCGGAGTCGAAGTCCGAGTGCGCTTATACACTTGCGTGCTTGGAGCCACAGCCTTGCTACGCCCACCCACTAGATCACGAGACTGCTTGGATCGGCGCTCTGTGCAAGGTGGTGAGTCGACCTCCTCTTCTTCGTCGCCCGACTCATCACTCTCTTCCTCATCTTCATCGTCAGGAGATTGCCAGTCCGCGCTCTCTTCTGCGCTATCCGCTCCCTCCTGGACTTGCTCCTAGCATTGTTCCCCGTTCGACATCGAATACATCATAGTATAAACCTGAAAGGCAAGAAGTTAATCAAACACCAGTCAGATTCAAAGACAATTGCTGTTGGAAATATGCCCTAGAGGCAATAATAAAATGATTATTATTATATTTCCTTGTTCATGATAATTGTCTGTTATTCATGCTATAATTGTGTTATCCGGAAATCGTAATACATGTGTGAATGCATAGACCACAACATGTCCCTAGTGAGCCTCTAGTTGACTAGCTCGTTGATCAACAGATAGTCATGGTTTCCTGACTATGGACATTGGATGTCATTGATAACGGGATCACATCATTAGGAGAATGATGTGATGGACAAGACCCAATCCTAAGCATAGCACAAGATCGTGTAGTTCATTTGCTAGAGCTCTTTTCAATGTCAAGTATCATTTCCTTAGACCATGAGATCGTGTAACTCCCGGATACCGTAGGAGTGCTTTGGGTGTACCAAACGTCACAATGTAACTGGGTGACCATAAAGGTATACTACAGGTATCCCCGAAAGTATCTGTTGGGTTGACACGGATCGAGACTGGGATTTGTCACTCCGTATGACGGAGAGGTATCTCTGGGCCCACTCGGTAATGCATCATCATAATGAGCTCAATGTGACCAAGTGGTTGGTCACGAGATCATGCATTACGGTACGAGTAAAGTGACTTGCCGGTAACGAGATTGAACGAGGTATTAGGATACCGACGATCGAATCTCGGGCAAGTAACGTACCGATTGACAAAGGGAATTGTATACGGGATTACTTGAATCCTCGACATCGTGGTTCATTCGATGAGATCATCACGGAACATGTGGGAGCTAACATGGGTATCCAGATCCCGCTGTTGGTTATTGGTCGGAGAGCTGTCTCGGTCATGTCTGCATGATTCCCGAACCCGTAGGGTCTACACACTTAAGGTTCGGTGACGCTAGGGTTGTAGAGATATTAGTATGCGGTAACCCGAAAGTTGTTCGGAGTCTCAGATGAGATCCCGGACGTCACGAGGAGTTTCGGAGGTGAAGAATTGTATATAGGAAGTCCAGTTTCCGCCACTTGGAAAGTTTCGGGGGTCACCGGTATTGTACCGGGACCACCGAAAGGGTCCCGGGGGTCCATCGAGTGGGGCCACCTATCCCGGAGGGCCTCATGGGCTGAAGAGGGAAGGGAACCAGCCCCTGGTGGGCTGGTGCACCCCCCTTGGGCCTCCCCCCGCACCTAGGGTTGGAAACCCTAGGGGTGGGGGCGCCCCACTTTACTTGGGGGGCAAGTCCCCCCCTTGGCCGGCACCCCCCCTTGAGATGGGATCTCTAGGGGGGCGGTGCACCCCTAGGGCCCCTATATAAAGAGGGGGGAGGGAGGGCAGCCGCACCCTAGTCCCTGGCGCTTCCCTCTTCCCCGTAACACCTCTCCCTCTCGCTGAGCTTGGCGAAGCCCTGCCGAGATCACCGCTGCTTCCACCACCACGCCGTTGTGCTGCTGGATCTCCATCAACCTCTCCTTCACCTTGCTGGATCAAGAAGGAGGAGACGTCTTCCCCAACCGTACGTGTGTTGAACCCGGAGGTACCATCCGTTCGGCACTAGGATCTTCGGTGATTTGGATCACGGCGAGTACGACTCCCGCAACCCCGTTCTCTTGAACGCTTCCACTCATGATCTAGAAGGGTATGTTGATGCACTCTTCTCTCTCATTACTAGATGACTCCATAGATTGATCTTGGTGAAGCGTAGAATTTTTTTATTTTCTGCAACGTTCCCCAACAGTGGCATCATGAGCTAGGTCTATGCATAGTTTCTATGCATGAGTAGAACACAATCTTGTTGTGGGCATAGATCTTGTCAATTTTCTTGCCACTACTAGTCTTATCTTGTTTCGGCGGCATCATGGGATGAAGCGTCCCGGACCGACCTTACACGTACGCTTACGTGAGACAGGTTCCACCGACTGACATGCACTAGTTGCATAAGGTGGCTAGCGGCTGTCTGTCTCTCCCACTTTAGTCGGATCGGATTCGATGAAAAGGGTCCTTATGAAGGGTAAATAGAAATTGGCATATCACGGTGTGGTTTTGACGTAGGTAAGAAACGTTCTTGCTAGAACCCTATTGCAGCCATGTAAATACATGCAACAACAATTAGAGGACGTCTAACTTGTTTTTGCAGCATTTGCCTTGTGATGTGATATGGCCAAAAGGATGTGATGAATGATATATATGTGATGTATGAGATTGATCATGTTCTTGTAATAGGAATCACGACTTGCATGTTAATGAGTATGACAACAAGCAGGAGCCATAGGAGTTGTCTTAATTATTGTATGACATGCGTGTCATTGAATAAACGCCATGTAATTACTTTACTTTATTGCTAAACCGTTAGCCATAGTAGTAGAAGTAATAGTTGGCGAACAACTTCATGGAGACACGATGATGGAGATCATGATGATGGAGATCATGGTGTCATGCCGGTGACGAAGATGATCATGGTGCCCCGAAGATGGAGATCAAAGGAGCAATATGATATTGGCCATATCATGTCACTATTTGATTGCATGTGATGTTTATCATGTTTTTGCATCTTATTTGTTTAGAACGATGGTAGTAAATAAGATGATCCCTCATAATAATTTCAAGAAAGTGTCCCCCCTAACTGTGCGCTGTTGTGAAAGTTCGTTGTTTCGAAGCACCACGTGATGATCGGGTGTGATAGATCCTAACGTTCACATACAACGGGTGTAAGCCAGATTTTCACATGCAAAACACTTAGGTTGACTTGACGAGCCTAGCATGTACAGACATGGCCTCGGAACACAAGAGACCGAAAGGTCGAACATGAGTCATATAGAAGATACGATCAACATGGAGATGTTCACCGATGATGACTAGTCCGTCTCACGTGATGATCGGACACGACCTAGTTGACTTGGATCATGGATCACTTAGATGCCTAGAGGGGTGTCTATCTGAGTGGGAGTACATTAAATAATTTGATTAGACGAACTTAATTATCATGAACTTAGTCTAAAAACCTTTGCAAAATGTCTTGTAGATCAAATGGCCCACGCTCATGTCAACCTCAACTTCAACGCGTTCCTAGAGAAAACCAAGCTGAAAGATGATGGCAGCAACTATACGGACTGGGTCTGGAACCTGAGGATCATCCTCATAGCTGCCAAGAAAGCATATGTCCTAGAAGCACCGCTAAGTGAAGCACCCATCCCAGAGAACCAAGACGTTATGAATGCTTGGCAGTCGCGTGCTAACGATTACTCCCTCGTTCAGTGCGGTATGCTTTACAACTTAGAACCGGGGCTCCAAAAGCGTTTTGAGAAACACGGAGCATATGAGATGTTCGAAGAGCTGAAAATGGTTTTCCAAGCTCATGCCTGGGTCGAGAGATATGAAGTCTCCGACAAGTTCTACAGTTGTAAGATGGAGGAAAATAGTTCTGTCAGCGAGCACATACTCAAAATGTCTGGGTTGTACAACCGCTTGTCCCAGCTGGACATTCACCTCCCAGACGAGGCGGTCATTGACAGAATCCTTCAGTCGCTCCCACCTAGCTACAAGAGCTTTGTGATGAACTACAATATGCAGGGGATGGTGAAAACTATTCCTGAAGTATTTTCAATGTTGAAATCAGCGGAGGTGGAAATCAAAAAGGAACATCAAGTGTTGATGGTCAATAAAACCAATAGTTTCAAGAAAGGCAAGGGTAAGAAGAACTTCAAGAAGGACGGCAAGGGAGTTGCCGCGCCCGGTAAGCCAATTGCCGGGAAGAAGCCAAAGAATGGACCCAAACCTGAGACTGAGTGCTTTTATTGCAAGGGAAGCGGACACTAGAAGCGGAACTACCCCAAATACTTAGCGGACAAGAAGGCTGGCAACACTAAAGGTATATGTGATATACATGTAATTGATGTGTACCTTACCAGTACTCGTAGTAGCTCCTGGATATTTGATACCGGTGCGGTTGCTCATATTTGTAACTCAAAACAGGAGCTGCGGAATAAGCGGAGACTGGCGAAGGACGAGGTGACAATGTGCATCGGGAATGGTTCCAAGGTCGATGTGATCGCCGTCGGCACACTACCTCTACATTTACCTACGGGATTAGTTTTAAACCTCAATAATTGTTATTTAGTGCCAGCTTTGACCATGAACATTGTATCTGGATCTCATTTAATACGAGATGGCTACTCATTTAAATCCGAGAATAATGGTTGTTCTATTTATATGAGAGACATGTTTTGTGGTCATGCCCCGCTGGTCAATGTTTTATTCTTAATGAATCTCGAACGTGATGTTACACATATTCATAGTGTGAATACCAAAAGATGTAAGATTGATAATGATAGTCCCACATATCTGTGGCACTGCTGCCTTGGTCACATTGGTGTCAAACGCGTGAAGAAGCTCCATACAGATGGACTTTTGGAGTCTCTTGATTTCAAATCATTTGACACGTGCGAACCATGCCTCATCGGTAAAATGACCAAGACTCCGTTCTCCGGAACAATGGAGCGAGCAACCAACTTATTGGAAATTATACATACTAATGTGTGCGGTCCAATGAGCATTGAGGCTCGCGGTGGCTATCGTTATGTTCTCACTCTCACTGATGACTTAAGTAGATATGGGTATGTCTACTTGATGAAACACAGGTCTAAGACCTTTGAAAAGTTCAAGGAATTTCAGAATGAGGTAGAAAATCAACGTGACCGAAAAATAAAGTTCTTACGATCAGATCATGGAGGAGAATATTTAAGTCACGAATTTGGTACGCACTTAAGGAAATGTGGAATCGTTTCACAACTCACGCCGCCTGGAACACCTCAGTGTAACGGTGTGTCCGAATGTCGTAATCGCACTCTATTGGATATGGTGCAATCTATGATGTCGCTGACCGATTTACCACTATCATTTTGGGGATACGCTCTAGAGACAACTACATTCACTTTAAATAGGGCACCGTCTAAATACGTTGAGACGACACCGTATGAATTATGGTTTGGGAAGAAACCTAAGCTGTCGTTTCTGAAAGTTTGGGGATGCAATGCTTGTGTCAACAAACTTCAACCTGAAAAGCTCGAACCCAAGTCAGAAAAATGCATCTTCAACGGATACCCTAAGGAAACCATTGGGTATACCTTCTACCTTAGATCCGAAGGCAAGATCTTTGTTGCCAAGAACGGGTCCTTTCTGGAGAAAGAGTTTCTCTCGAAAGAAATAAGTGGGAGGAAAGTAGAACTTAATGAAGTACTGCCTCTTGAACCGGAAATTAGCGCAGCTCAGGAAAATGTACCTGTGGTGCCTGCACCGACTGGAGAGGAAATTAATGATAATGATCAAGGTACTTCGGATCAAGTTACTATTGAACTTCGTAGGTCCACAAGGACACGTTCTACACCAGAATGGTATGGCAACCCTGTCCTAGAAATCATGTTGTTAGACAACGGTGAACCTTCGAACTATGAAGAAGCGATGGTGGGCCCAGATTCCAACAAATGGCTTGAAGCCATGCAATCCGAGATAGGATCCATGTATGAAAACAAAGTGTGGACTTTGACAGACTTGCCCGATGATCGGCGAGCGATAGAAAACAAATGGATCTTTAAGAAGAAGTTGGACGCGGATGGTAATATTACCATCTATAAAGCTCGACTTGTCGCTAAGGGTTATCGACAAGTTCAAGGGGTTGACTACGATGAGACTTTCTCTCCCATAGAGAAGCTGAAGTCCGTCCGAATCATGTTAGCAATTGCCGCATACTATGATTATGAGATATGGCAAATGGACGTCAAAACGGCATTCCTTAACGGCTATCTTAATGAAGAACTGTATATGATGCAGCCGGAAGGTTTTGTCGATCCTAAGAATGCTAACAAGTTATGCAAGCTCCAGCGATCCATTTATGGGCTGGTGCAAGCATCTCGGAGTTGGAACATTCGCTTTGATGAGATGATCAAAGCGTTTGGGTTTATGCAGACTTATGGAGAAGCCTGCGTTTACAAGAAAGTGAGTGGGAGCTCTGTAGCATTTCTCATATTATATGTAGATGACATACTTTTGATGGGAAATGATATAGAACTTTTGGACAGCATTAAGGCCTACTTGAATAAGTGTTTTTCAATGAAGGACCTTGGAGAAGCTGCTTACATATTAGGCATCAAGATCTATAGGGATAGATCGAGACGCCTCATAGGTCTTTCACAAAGCACGTACCTTGATAAGATATTGAAGAAGTTCAATATGGATCAGTCCAAGAAGGGGTTCTTGCCTGTGTTGCAAGGTGTGAAATTGAGCTCGGCTCAATGCCCGACCACGACAGAAGATAGAGAAAAGATGAGTGTCATACCCCATGCCTCGGCTTAGGGTCTATTATGTATGCCATGCTGTGTACCAGACCTGATGTAAACCTTGCCGTAAGTTTGGTAGGAAGATACCAAAGTAATCCCGGCATGGAACACTGGACAACGGTCAAGAATATCCTGAAGTACCTGAAAAGGACCAAGGATATGTTTCTCGTTTATGGAGGTGACGAAGAGCTCGTCGTAAAGGGTTACGTCGACGCTAGCTTCGACACAGATCTGGATGACTCTAAGTCACAAACCGGATACGTGTATATTTTGAATGGTGGGGCAGTAAGCTGGTGCAGTTGCAAGCAAAGCATCATGGCGGGATCTACATGTGAAGCGGAGTACATGGCAGCCTCGGAGGCAGCGCATGAAGCAATATGGATGAAGGAGTTCATCACCAACCTAGGAGTCGTAGCCAATGCATCGGGGCCGATCACTCTCTTCTGTGACAACATTGGAGCTATTGCCCTTGCCAAGGAGCCCAGGTTTCACAAGAAGACCAGGCACATCAAGCGTCACTTCAACTCCATTCGTGAAAATGTTCAAGATGGAGACATAGATATTTGCAAAGTGCATACCGATCTGAATGTCGCGAATCCGTTGACTAAACCTCTTCCGCGAGCAAAACATGATCAACACCAGAACTCTATGGGTGTTCGATTCATCACAATGTAACTAGATTATTGACTCTAGTGCAAGTGGGAGACTGTTGGAAATATGCCCTAGAGGCAATAACAAAATGGTTATTATTATATTTCCTTGTTCATGATAATTGTCTATTATTCATGCTATAATTGTGTTATCCGGAAATCGTAATACATGTGTGAATGCATAGACCACAACCTGTCCCTAGTGAGCCTCTAGTTGACTAGCTTGTTGATCAACAGATAGTCATGGTTTCCTGACTATGGACATTGGATGTCATTGATAATGGGATCACATCATTAGGAGAATGATGTGATGGACAAGACCCAATCCTAAGCATAGCACAAGATCGTGTAGTTCGTTTGCTAGAGCTCTTTTCAATGTCAAGTATCATTTCCTTAGACCATGAGATCGTGTAACTCCCGGATACCGTAGGAGTGCTTTGGGTGTACCAAACGTCACAACGTAACTGGGTGACCATAAAGGTATACTACAGGTATCCCCGAAAGTATCTGTTGGGTTGACACGGATCGAGACTGGGATTTGTCACTCCGTATGACAGAGAGGTATCTCTGGGCCCAATCGGTAATGCATCATCATAATGAGCTCAATGTGACCAAGTGGTTGGTCACGGGATCATGCATTACGGTACGAGTAAAGTGACTTGGCGGTAACGAGATTGAACGAGGTATTGGGATACCGACGATCGAATCTCGGGCAAGTAACGTACCGATTGACAAAGGGAATTGTATACGGGATTACTTGAATCCTCGACATCCTGGTTCATTCGATGAGATCATCGTGGAACATGTGGGAGCCAACATGGGTATCCTGATACTGTCGTTGGTTATTGGCCGGAGAGCTGTCTCGGTCATGTCTGCGTGATTCCCGAACCCGTAGGGTCTACACACTTAAGGTTCGGTGACGCTAGGGTTGTAGAGATATTAGTATGCGGTAACCCGAAAGTTGTTCGGAGTCCCGGATGAGATCCCGGACGTCACGAGGAGTTCCAGAGGTGAAGATTTGTATATAGGAAGTCCAGTTTCGGCCACCGGGAAAGTTTCGGGGATCACCGCTATTGTACCGGGACCACCGGAAGGGTCCCGGGGGTCCACCGGGTGGGGCCACCTATCCTGGAGGGCCCCGTGGGCTGAAGAGGGAAGGGAACCAGCCCATGGTGGGATGGTGCGCCCCCCCCTTGGGCCTCCCCCTGCGCCTAGGGTTGGAAACCCTAGGGGTGGGGGGCGCCCCACTTAACTTGGGGGGCAAGTCCCCCCTTGGCCGCCCCTCTTGAGATGGGATCTCTAGGGGGCCGGCGCACCCCCTAGGGCCCCTATATAAAGAGGGGGGAGGGAGGGCAGCCGCACCCTAGTCCCTGGCGCCTCCCTCTTCCCCGTAACACCTCTCCCTCTCGCTGAGCTTGGCGAAGCCCTGCCGAGATCACCGCTGCTTCCACCACCACGCCATTGTGCTGCTGGATCTCTATCAACCTCTCCTTCCCCTTGCTGGACCAAGAAGGACGAGACGTCTTCCCCAACCGCACGTGTGTTGAACGCGGAGGTGCCGTCCGTTCGGCACTAGGATCTTCGGTGATTTGGATCATGGCGAGTACGACTCCCTCAACCCCGTTTTCTTGAACGCTTCCGCTCTCGATCTACAACAGTATGTAGATGCACTCTTCTCTCTCGTTGCTAGATGACTCCATAGATTGATCTTGGTGAAGCATAGAAATTTTTTATTTTCTGCAATGTTCCCCAACAGTTGCAAGGCAGAATGAAGTACACTCGCTAATAAGGATCAAACCTTGTCCAGCTGGTTGTCGGCGTCGAATGGATTGACTCTCCTGGTCCCTCTAGGGCTATCTTTATTTCCGGTAATGCTCTTCAGCCACAGGGCCACTGACGGTGTCCTGGACTAGGGGGTACTCAACGCGTCGTCTCCCGATCAGTTGGATTGGGCCGAGGACCCCCATGGCCGTATACTCATGGGCCAGTCCGGACAGTTGCCGCATACAATGAAGAATCCACAAGACTTGGTGATCAAGACAGGGACTCCTCCTCCACCGGTGTATTCGGCTAGGACTTGTTATCCTAGGCCTCTGGTGCATTATATAAACCGGGGCCAGGCTAGTCGATAGACATATACAACAACAATCGTACCATAGGCTAGCTTCTAGGGTTTAGCCTCTCTGATCTCGTGGTAGATCTACTCTTGTACTACCCATATCATCAATATTAATCAAGCAGGAGTAGGGTTTTACCTCCATCGAGAGGGCCCGAACCTGGGTAAACATTGTGTCCCTTGCCTCCTGTTACCATTGATCCTAAGACGCACTGCTTGGGACCCCTACCCGAGATCCGCCGGTTTTGACACCGACATTGGTGCTTTCGTTGAGAGTTCCGCTGTGTGATCGGCGAAAGGATCAATGGCTCGACTGCATGTCAACTGGCTCGACTGGTCACCTTGGTTTCACCGAGAACTATGCCCTACCTCCGATCGTCATGTTCGGATGAAGGCCTTCATCAACACCAACTCCAATCTCTATTAAGATCATGGAGGAGTCATCCATGGAGCTCGGGGGCTCAGCGTCAACAATGCCCTCAGGCGACCGTGCTGTTTTTCTGGACAACAAACTTGTATCCGCTGCCACCGGCTCCTTGTGTGTCGCTTAAACGATTACTTCGGTGGAATTATGCGGAATTAAGTCTACGACAAGCCTGCAAAAATTTCATCGAGTTCCGATGGAGGAATCTCCGGCAATCTCTGATATACCGGAGCCCTGTTGAATCTGGACAAGAATCCGGACGAGTTTAGAGCATGGTATCCAACATCTAGCTAGGATGTCCTTTGGAGGATCCAACCATTGATTTGCTGCGGAATTCCCATATCTACCACCTGCCAAAAATTCAGCTCAATCCGACCGTCCAAACTCCGGGAAACTTCCGATTAGTGCATCACTTTTTGGATCTGTTTTCTGCGCGAGAACGGATCCGACTCGAATTCATCTTCTTTATGAACGGGATCTTGGACATCCCTTTTGAAGGAAGTTTTCGTATGGGGTGTTGTGTTTTATTCTCAAACACATCCCAGTAGTATTAAAAGTATTCTTGCAATACGAACTTCACCGTCGCGCCGGTGTCAAACCAGCCCGACAACATCACTCCACGGCGGCCGACCTGCGTTTGACACGTCGTCGCTTTGTTGAGCCAAGCTCAATTTCTTCGGATCATCATCTCGGCCAGCCGAACAATAGTTCAGCATCGCGAAGGATAAATCGTCACCAACATCGCTGCCCCACGGATTACACGGAGCGGGCATACCGGCATCGCCGCACGGTCGCTTCATCAAGCCGGCATCGACCACGTCACGACCTGCATCGGCAGGGCCGCACTATTGCTTCTTCAAGCTGGTGTCTATCACGCCGACCTACTTCGCCATCTTTTCATCAACCTACTCCGGACACTTCGGCGTCGCTAGCCGATCAGCTCTGTCACGTTAGCTGGACCGAGGGCTTTGCCTCGGCGAGCCAACCTTTGCCAGCATCGCCATGCTGTTGCTTCATCGCCCATCAGGCGATAGGTGTGCAGATCGAGTCCCAATTTTGGGAATCACCTTTCTTCGGTTTGCTACAACAAATAAGCCAGGTGCTATTAATCCTAGTATTTTTTGCTTGTTAGGGTTCATTTTTCCCAATGAATTATTACTCTGGTTTGTCCGTCATATGTGCGCAGGTCTATCAAATGGTGGCCGCATTAACGGTCGCATGGTGGTTCGGTCAGTTTCCGTACATAGTCCAGCGAACGCCGCATCCGGAACTCGAACCGACCTGTGAATTCAGGCCTTGCCATGTCTTTACCGCATCACGCCGCCGCCCTGCATCGACATTGACTTTGGCGCCAGGCCATATTTCTTTTATTACTCACTTTGCATAAATTATTTGTTATGCAATGATTTTTTCTTTATTATTATTACTATTATCTCCGGTTTGCACTTTTTTTGTGCACAGGAAAATGATCCAGCCGGACTATATCCTTTGGCGTCACCTCGGCTGGACGGGGTCTTCGTCAACACTTCATTACCCCATGCCGGGGACTTCGGCATCACCCTGCCGTCCTGCATTGACCGTGCTATGTCACCACTTCGGAGTGCCGAGCTCTCTGCTCCGCCACCTCGGGACCGGCTCGGGGATGGAACCTTGTCCCGCTTCAAGCTCGGACCGCGTCATCAATACCGAACACATTAACCAGCTAAGTTGTCTTCACGCTAAAAGTTTTAGATTTTTAACTTGTGTTCGGCTCGGCCAAGCATTATACCCTTTTGGAAAAAAGTTGCTTGTAAAAATTTCCTTGTCCAAACTTTGTTTATGATGCGCAAATTCAAATACCCCGTTTACTTGGGGGCTTCCTTCATGAAGCTTTTTCCTCTTGCATATGGTTATGCTTGTACGGCTTCGTTCCTTGTTCGTGTATTACACCAAAATATGCACCATATTGACTTAAGCGATTTGCAAGCTGGGTTGCCTGGCTCCTGTGCTTACCCCTACGTTCTCGATTGTTCGGCTAGGGAGTAAAGGGAGCACCTCTGCGATTGTCACGATCGGGTCACCCAAGCCGGACCTCAGACTGGGTGAAGCCGAAATCTAGCGCTCTTATTGTTTTCAATCATGGTCGGCACACAACGGAACTCATGAGTACAAAAAATCTATTGCACAAGTCTCATAATAACAATGAGCACCGAAGAAAGGTATCGGTGGGGGTACTATTTTCTTAGAAGATGCTTCTTACTCTTCGCAGTAATATAGCATAAGTTCCCTGAGCGCGCTTTGTCTGTTACAGCCTTATGGCCTGATTGCCTGGTTATTGGAAACACCGTCGATATTCTCGACAGATGGAGTACATAACACTTTTCGGTCCTTGACCGAAGAGGGAGAAGCCGACGGTCGGTTAAGACGCGTTTAAAGTTCGGTTGAACATAGATATGATATAAGTACTTCGGTACATGCAATCAATCTTTTACCCAAGTCACTTGGGGGCTCTTATATTTATATGAGCCGTTTTATGATAAGTGTTTTTCTTCTTAGTCATTGCAAAGTTTTTATTATTATTTATCACTCCTTTTTTCGACACAAGTGTGCGGTCACTAGCCGGGGAGCCTAATTTCTCTCTCAAAGCCGCTAGAGTTTAGTTTGCTAAACTGGCCTAGTAAGAAGTACTCCACCTTCGGGATAGGAGGTTGAAGCCGTAGGCTGACCCGCTTGAAGTTTTGAGATAGGATGTGTCATGTTAAAGCACGGCAGAAGCACCTTTTTTTTCTAAAGTCCAATTTTCGGATTGGCACCGAACACTTGATCTAGTTCGAACATTAACCTTTTGAATAAGTTTTTTGGCTTTTCGAGCCCATGGAACTTTTTAACTATTTGTGTGTTTTCAGCACAAGTCTCGCAGTGCAACGCCGGACACCTTTAGAGATTCGGCAAAAACATTCTCGGATATTGCTATATATGCATCGGTTTCGAATTGTGTCTTCGATCAATAGTTGGGTTGCCCGGCTCCTGCGCTTGCCTCCTATGTTCCGCTTTGTTCGGCTAGGTGTGCAAAGGGAGAACCATTGCGATTGTGCTTCCAGCTCACATGGTTAAGCACCTCAGTGGAGAAAGCCGAAAACTGACTCATACAATAAGCGTAAACTGGTCGGCGATCCGATGACAGCGTTAAACGACGGGCCATTCATAACAATGGCCGAAGTGTTTACGGCTTGACCTCGACTGTTGCCGGACACTACCAGGGGCTATTAACTGGCCTCCCAAACTAAATCCTCGATATTTCGCTCTTACATTGGAGCTAAGGTTTCATGATCATGCTTAGCATGACAACCCAAAGAAAGGAACCGATAGCGGGACTATTTTTCTTTGGAAGACATTTCTTCTGTTAAACAGTAATATAACATGTCTCTCCGTGTACCTTTGTTTATAAAACCGTATGGCCAGATTGCCTTGTTTGTTGTAAATCTTTGCCCTCATAAAGGCTTTATAAAGTAGGACAAACACTCCTCGGCTATTGGCCGAGGAGGTGGAAGCCGATGGTCGGTCAACAAAGTTTTGTACAATGCGGATCCGATCATTAATGACGTAAAGTACTTGGATACATAGAGTCATTACACATAATTTGTGATTTTACTATGGATATCGATCCTTAATTCGGCTCCCGTGCCCGCATTAAGGCTCGGGGGCTACTGGGATTCGGGCTTATTATTTACAAATATTAAAGGGGCACATCGATCCCCTGATCTGGTGTTGCCACCCGACCAGTGTCTCGGGGGCTACTGCATTGCCTGTCCAATGCAGAAAATTTTAAGTGTAATACAGTCTCTGAGGAGATTTTAATCCTCAGGTTGGTCGGCCGCACCCAACCTGAGTCTTGAGGACTGAGCACGCCGCTTGTTGTGTCCCGAAGTATTCTGCCGAGCTAGGACTTGATCCTCAGACCGATTTTTCAAATCAACATGAGTCTCAGCGGCTACAGGGATCAGCGGTCTTATGTCATCCTTCATGGGCATCTCGGGTTTTAGACCGATACCCACCTTGAGGGGTACTGGCTATGTATCTCGACAGAGAATAAATTGCATCAATCAAAAATATTGACAAAGATCGTCCCACATTCGGGATGGTGCACCACCTCGAAAGTAGTCCGGCATAAAGCTCGGGCACTAGTGGCTGGCTCCATAGAGGGCATTTCCGGCATTAAGCTCGGCTAAACTCCTTCAAAATTCTTTGAACCAAGGTGATTTACGACACCTCGGATATAGTCCGGCGTTGGATCTCGGATACATAGTCCGGCGTTGGAGCTCCGATACATTCCGGCGTTAGAGCTGGGAAGTGGTCCGGCGTTGGTGCTCGGTTACAAAAGATACCTCGAATGTGGTCCGGCGTTGGAGCTCGGACGCAAGAGGACGCTGCCGCCCGGGAACAACTTCAAACCCGAAGTGTGGCATAAAAATAACAAGGCATTGATAAAGGCCGGAAACTTAAAGGGGTTCCTCGGATACCCGACGTGTAAACTCATCAAATGCATTTCGGCGATCCTCAAGATAGAATATGAGAAGATTTGTTGAACCAGTTTTCAAGACCGGCAATCGAAGATGAAGAACAATTCGGAAGAATCGAGGAGCGTCCCTAACTTGAAGACCGGTTCAGGGGGCTACTGACGGTGTCCTGGACTAGGGGGTACTCAACGCGTCATCTCCCGATCAGCTGGATTGGGCCGAGGACCCCCATGGCCGTATACTCATGGGCCAGTCCGGACAGCTGCCGCATACAATGAAGAATCCACAAGACTTGGCGATCAAGACAAGGACTCCTCCTCCACCGGCGTATTCGGCTAGGACTCTTGTTATCCTAGGCCTTTGGTGCATTATATAAACCGGGGCCAGGCTAGTCGATAGACATATACAACAACAATCGTACCATAGGCTAGCTTTTAGGGTTTAGCCTCTCTGATCTCGTGGTAGATCTACTCTTGTACTACCCATATCATCAATATTAATCAAGCAGGAGTAGGGTTTTACCTCCATCGAGAGGGCCCGAATCTGGGTAAACATTGTGTCCCTTGCCTCCTGTTACCATTGATCCTAAGATGCACTGCTTGGGACCCCCTACCCGAGATCCGCCGGTTTTGACACCGACATCCACCATCTCTTCGGGGACCTCCTCTGGGTGGACCCAAGCGGTGTCATTGGATCCCAAGTACATCCACATCGAGTGAACACGATCTTGAAGCGGCTGGATGCGTCGACTGAGAAACACTTCCAATAAATCCATGCTAGTTACACCCTGATGGACCAACTGAACTACCCTCTCAACCAACATGTTCGTCTCTACTTTCTCTGCTGTGATCACAATCAGTGCAGAAGGTTGCCGGACTCGATCTAGGGTAAAGGGAGGAAGACCGGTCGACTGACCGGGGGTCGCAATGTTCTGGCAGTAGAACCAGGTCGACTGCCAGCCCCTAACCCACTCAGGAAGTGTCATAGGGGGAAAGGTGCTCCTCTTCCTCATCTTAATCCCTAAACCCCCACACATCTGAATCACGTGCGTCCTCTCGTCACTCGGATTTGCCTTCTTCACGGTTTGGGAATGAACTATCAAAATGTGTTTGAAGAGACCCAGTGCGGTCTACAGCCCAAGAAGTTTTCGCACATGGAAACAAATGCAGCGAGGTACGTGATGGTGTTGGGAGAGAAGTGGTGAAGTTGAGCACCAAAAAATTTCAGAAAACACTGGAAGAAAGGATGCGGGGGAAGGGAGAAACCACAGTCGACATTGGTGGCAAGGAGGACGCACTCACCCGCCCGCGGCTGAGGCTCTATCTCGTCCCCCAGCAGCTTCAAAGTCTCGTGGGCGATCAAACCTTTGGCGGTAAGATCTTCCAGATCTTCTGGCCGGAGCGTGGATCAGATCTAGTCCCCCTGGATCCAACCAGGCGGCAACCCGGACCTCGACGACGATCCCTGATTCGTTTTCTTGCCCTTCGCCATCGTCGTCGCTTTCTTCGCGTGCTCCTGTGCCGCCGTCTTATCCTTCACCATTGTGGTGGGTTACGCACGGGCGGAGCGGCGGCGTCGAGGGCAGAAGAGGATGCGGTGGAGAAGCATAGGAAGAAGAAGAAGAAGGGGAATGGGGGCGCACTGTGCAAATGCATCGGCCTCGACGCCTTTTATGGGCCTACTTCTGAGTGGCTGACGCGTGGGCCCGAGCGATCCTGTCAAATCCCACAATAGTCGCGCACCGGATACATGGCGAAAAAGGTGGCACAGAAATTGAGGCGCCTATGTCTATCCATCCCGTTTACTGCAGCACGCTCCGCCTTGCGCGCTTCCCCAAATTTTCGAATCCCGTGAGATCCGGGAGCCACAGTAACTAATTGCGTCAAAGATTCCACACCATATCAACACTCAAAGATTGCCAGCATAAATTCACTCGACAACCTCTGAATCAATCAAGGCGACTAAAATGAAGTCGAAGTTTCGGCATGAACCTCGAGCTCAACAAGAACACCTATGAAGCATAAGAGTCGAGTCAAGGTCAACTTCAACTCTATTTTCACTCGGACCTCAATCCATTCGAGGGCTAATGACAATGCCATAGACCTAGGATAGGGTCATGGACCTGACCTATACACCGTACACAAGGTCACTACCCTAGAAGCAAGGACATCCAAAGTATAGCAAGGAGTACCGATTGAAGCCATCAGGTGCAATCCACTCAACCAGTCATCTCACTCGGATACCCCCAATTTCACTCGACCTGGATGAAGTCATTCGACCATACAGGAAATCACTCGGAGTATAGAAGACCTAGAGTCACTCAGGATGGCAAAGGTCAGGCGTTCACTCCGTAGTCTTAAAGATCATTAATATCACTTTATAGCTGGGGTTACCAGTAATGCCCTATCTTAATGTACATTGAACCCCTGTAAGGGAGGACGTCTGGGATCCTGGCGCACTCTATATAAGCCACCGCCCTCCTCTGGGACAAGGGTTCACATCCCTTGTAACACACACCCATATTCCAGTCGACCGCCTCAGGGCACCAAGACATAGGGCTTTTACCTCCTCCGAGAGGGGCCTGAACTTGTAAACTCGTGTGTACAACCTCGCCATAGCTAGGCCGTTGCCTCCTCATACGTACCCCCTACTCTTACTATCAGGCTTAGTACCACGACAGCCCCCTCTTTCCTTCTCCCTCAGTCCCTTCCCCTTTCCCCTCTGCGTTGATTGGAAGGAAGAGGGCCGAATCCTACTTGGACTAGGAGTCCAAGTAGGACTCCCCCTTGGCATGCCCTCCTTGGCCGATGGCCTTCTCCTCCCCCTCCTTTATATACGTGGCCAGGGGGCACCCCAAAGACACACCAAGATTTATCTTAGCCGTGTGCGGTGCCCCCTTCCACGGTTTACTCCTCCGGTCATAACATCATAGTGCTTAGGCAAAGCCCTGCGCGGATCACATCATCAACACCGTCACCACGCCGTCGTGCTGATGGAACTCTCCCTCAACCCTCTACTGGATCAAGAGTTTGAGGGACGTCATTGAGCTGAACGTGTGCTGAACATGGAGGTGCCATATGTTTGGTATTTGGATCAGTTGGATCGTGAAGACGTTCGACTACATCAACCACATTAACTAATGCTTCCGCTTTCGGTCTACGAGGGTACGTGGACACACTCTCCCCCTCTCGTTGCTATGCATCTCCTAGATAGATCTTGCGTGATCGAAGGAATTTTTCTAAAATTGCATGCTACATTCCCGAATAGTGGTATCAAAGCCAGGTCTATGCGTAGATGATATGCACGAGTAGAACACAAAGAGTTGTGGGCGATAATAGTCATATTGCTTACCACCAATGTCTTACTTTGATTCAGTGATATTGTTGGATGAAGCGGCCTGGACCGACATTACATGACCGCGTTCATGAGACTGGTTCTACCAACGTGCTTTGCACACAGGTGGATGGCAGGTGTCTGTTTCTCCAACTTTAGTTGAATCGAGTTTGACTATGGCCGGTCCTTATTGAAGGTTAAAAAACACACTTGACGAAAAATCATTGTGGTTTTCATGCGTAGGTAAGAACGGTTCTTGCTAGAAGCCTGTAGTAGCCACGTAAAACTTGCAACAACAAAGTAGAGGACATCTAACTTGTTTTTGCAGGACTTGTTATGATGTGATATGGTTAAGACATTATGTGATATAAATTGTTGTATGAGATGATCATGTTTTGGAACAGAGTTATCGGCAACTGACAGGAGCCATATGGTTGTTGCTTTATTGTATGAAATGCAATCTCCATGTAATTTCTTTAATTTATCACTACGCGGTAGCGATAGTTGTAGTAGCAATAATTGGCGAGACGACAATGATGCTACGATGGAGATCAAGGTGTCAAGCCGGTGATGACGGAGATCATGACGGTGCTTCGATGATGGAGATCAAAGGCACAAGATGATGATGGCCATATCATGTCACATATTTTGATGGCATGCGATGTTTATCTTTTATGCATCTTATTTTGCTTGGTACGGCGGTAGCATTATAAGATGACCCCTCACTAAATTTTTCAAGGTATAAGTGTTCTCCCTGAGTATGCAACGTTGCTACAGTTCATCGTGCCAAGACACCACGTGATGATCGGGTGTGATAAACTCTACGTTCACATATAACGAGTGCAAGCCAGTTTTGCACGTGCAAAATACTCGGGTTAAACTTGACGAGCCTAGCATATGCAGATATGGCCTCGAAACACTGAGACCGAAAGGTCGAACGTGAATCATATAGTAGATATGATCAACATAGAGATGTTCACCATTAAAAACTACTCCATCTCACGTGATGATCGGACATGGTTTACTTGATATGGATCACGTGATCATTTAGATGACTAGAGGGATGACTATCTAAGTGGGAGTTCTTTAGTAATATGGCTAATTGAACTTTAATTTATCATGAACTTAGTCCTAATAGTTTTTTGCACATATATGTTGGTGTAGATCAATGGCCCATGCACCATTCCCTTGAATTTTAACGCGTTCCTAGAGAAAGCTAAGTTGAAAGATGATGGTAGCAATTACACGGACTGGGTCCGTGACTTGAGGATTATCCTCATTGCTGCACAGAAGAATTACATCCTGGAAGCACCGCTAGGTGGAAGGCTTGCCGCAGGTGCAGATGCTGACGTTATGAATGTCTGGCAGACTTGATCTGATGACTACTCGATAGTTCAGTGTGCCATGCTTTACGGCTTAGAATCAGGACTTCAAAGACGTTTTGAACGACATGGAGCATATGAGATGTTCCAAGAGTTGAAGTTAATATTTGAATCAAATTCCCGAGATGAGAGATATGAAGTCTCCAACAAGTTCTATAGCTGCAAGATGGAAGAGAATAGTTCTGTCAGTGAACACATACTCAGAATGTATGGGTACCTGATGTCTGCTAGAACTACATCGGTATTTCCCCAAAGAGGAAGGGATGATGCATTATAGTGATGGTAGGTATTTCCCTCAGTGATGAGACCAAGATTATCGAACCAGTAGGAGAACCTACTCACACCACATAAACAACACCTGCACACAAATAACAAATACTCGCAACCTGACGTGTTAAAGGGGTTGTCAACCCCTTCCGGGTACGACGCCTCAAGTAGGCAACTAACATGAGGTAAAAGTGGTAGATAGGATAAATAGACCACGGAACAAATATATTGCAGCAAGGTATTTTTGTATTTTTGGTTTAATAGATCTGGAAATAAATGCAAGAGAAAACAGATCACAAAGGCAAATATGATGAAAAGAGACCTGGGGGCCATAGCTTTCAATAGTGGCTTCTCTCGAGAAAAATAGCAAACAGTGGGAAAACAATTACTGTTGGGCAATTGATAGAAGTTCAAATAATCATGAGGATATCCAGGCAATGATCATTATATGGGCATCACATCCAAGAGTAATAGACCGACTCCTGCCTGCATCTATTACTATTACTCCACACATTGACCACTATCCATCATGCATCTAGTGTATTAAGTTCATGAGAAAATGGAGTAATGCAATAAGAATGATGACATGATGTAGACCAGATCCGGTTTTCTATTGCGGCAGATATAGATCTCATCTTGTTATCCTTAGTAGCAACCACACATACGTGTCGGTTCCCTTTCTGTCACTGGGATCAAGCATCGTAAGATCAAACCCACTACAAAGAACCTCTTCCCATTGCAATATAAATAGATCAAGTTGGCCAAACAAAACCCAAATATCAGAGAAGAAATACGAGGCTACAAGCAATCATGCATATCAGAGATCAAAGAAGACTCAAATAACTTTCATGAATAAAAATATAGATCTGATCATAAACTCAAAGTTCATCGGATCCCAACAAACACACCGCCAAAAGACTTACATCATATGGATCTCCAAGAGACCATTTTATTGATAATCAAGAGAGAGGGAGGAGCCATCTAGCTACTAACTACAAACCTGTAGGTCTACAAAGAACTACTCACGCATCATAGGAGAGACACCAATGGAAGTGGTGAACCCCTCCATGACGGTGTCTATATTGGATCTTGGTGGTTCTGGACTCTGCGGCAGCTGGATCAATATTTTGTCGACTCCCCTAGGGTTTCTAGAATATTTGGGTATTTATAGAGCAAAGAGGAGGTTTGGGGGGCACCAGAGGTGGGCACAACCCCCCAGGGCGCGCCTCAGCCTCCTGGCGCACCCTGGTGGGTGCTGCTCACCTCGAGCAGCCCCTCAGGTGCTTCCTTGGCCCATTGGCTTTCTTCTGGCCCAAAAAAATCCTCCGAGAATTGCGTTGTGTTTGGACTCCGTTTGATATTGATTTCCCGCGATGTAAAAAACATGCAGAAAACAGCAACTGGCACTGGGCACTAGGTCAATAGGTTAGTACCAAAAAAGATATAAAATTACTATAAAATGATTGTAAAACATCCAAGAATGATAATATAACAACATGGAACAATAAAAAATTATAGATACATTGGAGACGTATCAGCATCCCTATGCTTAATTCCTGCTCGTCCTCGAGTACGTAAATGATAAAAATATAATTTTTGATATGGAATGCTGCCTAACATGTTCATCACATTCTTTTCTTTATAGCATGGACATATGGACTTTTATATGATTCAAAGCAATAGCATAGTTTTGACATGAAGACTTTCATACTCAAGCATACCAACAAGCAACCATGTCTTTCAAAATATCAACACTAAAGCAAGTTATCCCTAGCCCATCATGCTCAATCATTGATCCATTCATGAAACACACTCGAATATTAGCTACACCCAATGCTCAAATACGATCATAGTGCCCCTTAGTTGGTGCTTTATAAGAGAAGATGGGGACTCAAATTCAAAATAAAATTTGCATAAGTAAAAGAAAGGTCCTTCGCGGAGGGAAGTAGGGATTTGTAGAGGTGCCAGAGCTCAAAGCTTTAAATTGAGAGATAAAATTATTTTTGAGAGGCATACTTTTGCTACCAACGAAACGACTTGGAGCATCCCAACACTTTCCATGCTAGATACATCATAGGCGGTTCCCAAACAGAAAATAAAGTTTATTCCTTTTCCACCATAACTTTCACTTTCCATGGCTAACCGTATCCATGGGTGCCTTCCATACCAACACTTTCCAAGGAATTTATTATTAACAACATGAAGTAAATTCATTTATTCATTTTGGGACTAGGCATCCCTAGTACCATTGCAGTACTCTCGTGCAATGACAAGTGAATAAACACTCATCGTGAGAATAACACATCTAGCATGGAAAATATTGGCTACCCTTTACCGCCTCGCGAGTAGTAGAGCACACAAAAGAGAAATTTCTTTTGAACATTAGAGATGGCACATGCCAATTTGCTTAGAACGACATGGAAATACCGCATATAGGTAGGTATAGTGGACTCACAAGGCAAAACTAGTTTAAAGGGTTTTGGATGCACAAGTAGTGATCATACTTAGTGCAAAATGAAGGCTAGCAAAAAGATTGAGAAGCGACCAACCAAAAAGCGAAAAATCTCGTACCCAAGCATTAAGCATAAGTAACACGGAATAATGCACCATAAGTAGGATATAAATTTCATTGCATAATTATTGACTTCCGTGCTTGCATAGGGAATCACAAATCTTAACATCAATATTCTTACTAAAGGACAATTACTCATCAGCATGACTCACATATCGTATCGTCATATCACAAAACCATTACTAAGAATCAAGTTTATTTTGTCCAATGATCTTCATGAAAGTTTTTGTTATATCCTCCTTGGATATCTATCACTTTGGGACTATTTTCATATGTTGCTTTTTGATAAGCTCAAACAAATATAAGTGAAGATCATGAGCATAAATTTTTTCTTTCTCTCAAAATAATCTAAGTGAAGCAAGAGAGAATTTCTTAAAAATTTACTAACTCCCAAATAAATCTAAGTGAAGCATGAGAGCATTTCTTGAAAATTAACAAAGCACACCATGCTCAAAAATATATAAGTAAAGTACTAGAGCAAGTCCATGGATCTAAAAATTGAAGTGAAGCATAGGAGCAAGCATAGCATAATTTTTGGCTCTCTCAAATGGGTGTGTCCAGCAAGTATTGGACACTTCAAACTCAAAGCAAAAAAGCAAAGACTCATATCATACAAGGCACTCCAAGCAAAACTCATATCATGTGACGAATAAAAATATAGTTTCAAGTAAAATACCGATGGTCACTAGAAGAAAGCGGGGATGCCACTTGGGGGCATTGTCAGATTACGGGTTCTGCAAACTCTTGAGAGGTTCGAACTCTGGGGTGCGTGCAGAGATCTCAACCTACCCATCCTGCCTACTCGCGATCCTCCTAAGCCTAGCACATCAAGCTCAAAGAGACAAAGAGACACAACAATTTATACTGGTTCGGGCCATCGTTGTGGTGTAATACCCTAATACAGTGTGGTGTGGTGGATTGCCTTGTAGGCTGAGGATGAACTAGTACAATGGATGAACTGGCCTCAGGAGGTGAGGTGTTCTTGAGCTCGAGGGAGCTGGTGTGGATGTGGACCAGATCGACCTCTCCCTTCTATGGTGGTGGCTAGTCCTATTTATAGTGGCCTTGGTCCTCTTCCCAAATGTTGGCAGGAAGGGATCCCACAACAGCTGGATTTGAAAGGGGGCAAGTAGTACAACTTATCCTGAGAAAAGTAGTCTTCTCCTACGAGAAGCCTCTGGTCATGATGCTTCGGTGGGCTCGTCGATGACCTCCATCCTACCGTCCTGGCGGTCTTGGTCTTGTTGCACCAGAATGGAAACCTTTGGTTGATTCCTCGAGACTCTGGGCCTGTGGCTTGCCTCCTTTGCACCGAAGAGGAAACCCGCGCTCTGCGCCTACCTGGCGCCCACCTGGCCTTGGTCGTCATGGCTCACGTCAGCTGAGCCTCGTGAGGTAAACCTTGCATAGAACTCTCCGCCCCTCGGGAGCCAGCCTGAGGAGGCCGATCCCCTCGGGGGTCTTGGCATCATCCTCCTCACGAGGCTTGGCCCCTCCCGAGGGTCTTGAGTTGTTGATGCTAAAGTTGGGCTATACCAGGCCGTTGATGGAGCCACGTGGTGGGCCGCAGGCAGGCAGGGCTAGATACCCCCATATCCAGGATGCCGACAGTAGCCCCCGGGACCAAGGCGTGCTCGGACTTGGCTTCCAGGCGAAGCCCAAGGGCAAGGGCGGAGCACCGCGGACCCTAACCGCCTGCGGCCTTGATGACGCATGGCGATTGATGGGACGTGGGCAACTCCGCTTCCCCACGCTGCCTTGGCAACCGTTTGACTTGACGGGACAATGCGGCATGCAGATGGTCATGATGGCGCGAGGTCATGGAGGCCGGCGGTTGGCCTCCCTTGGCTATAAAGGTGAGGGAGGGGCAGAGCCCCTCACCCATCTTTCCTTCGTCTTGCTCCTGCTTGCTTCTCTCTTCTCCATCTTACTCCCATGGTGTCGCCAAGGAGGTTTTCAGCGGCCAAGAAGGGGAAGGCTTCCAAGGAGGGGCTAGCCTCTCCGCCTCCTAAGAGGGGCCGCGGCCGTCCCCGCAAGCACCCCGCGGCTCCTGCGGCGGCCTCTAGGGGGCGCGGGCGTGCACCCCCCCAGATGCGGCATTGTTCTTGGGCCCCGCAATGGCACCTCCTCCCGCGGCGGGGGCCACCGGCTTCGGAGCAGCCCCCATTATGAAGGGAGGCGCGCCGTGATCGTGCGTCCGCCTCGGCCGCGCTTCTCCTTGCTGGAAGTGCTCCCTGAATTCGTGGTGTGATCGGAGAGCCTAGCCAGCACCTCACTTCGACTTCCACGCTTCTTCTCCGACGAGCTTCCCTCTTTAGGGCTCGATGGCTTCTAGCCGCAGGCTGACGGGTGTTGCAGCAGAGCTTCGTGGGTCGGGGCCGAGGTCGTCGCCTCTGGTAACATGCTCCTAACCCGCGGCTGGCAAACGTTTGCCCGCGCATGAGGCCTGGGCGGAAGGTGCACTCTTCACTTCAAGTACGATGGCCTAGCGACCCTCTACGTGAGGGTGTTCAGGGAGGACGGCCGCTGTGTGGGGTGCTGCCCGGAGGATGGCAGCGACGACGAAGGTGGCGTTGGCAAGCTTGGTCTTGGCGGTGCGTGCTCCTCCTCCCGTGACGGCAGCTCTTCCTTGGATTAGAGCTCGGGGAGTGGTGGCTGCGATCGGCCTCCGCGTCGTCGTGCTCGTGTCGAGGACGCCGGTAGTTCGTCCCACCGCGGCGCCCCAGTGAAGCTGGAGAGGAGCCCGGCGTGAGGCTGGGGGCCGACAAAGTTGGAGTCAAGACCAACACCTTGAGGCGCTGCTTGAGGATGCGGTGCTGGTGCCGGGTTCGTACACCTTTGGGCCTTCTTTTCTTAGCCTTTCCTTTCTCCTGTAATTCGAAGAAAAAGATGGTGTACCCCGCTGGGGTGTGTAATGAACTATGGCAGTTATGCCCTTTATGCTATGCTTGCTATCTTAATGTTGTGTCATAATGTTTGTCCTCTCGGTAGGGAAGGGTAGGATAACTTCGTTTGGTATGTGTGTAGTAGTTTTCCACCTCGCGAGGACTTGGCCTCAGGTACTCGATTAGGCCCCCTTCCGCGGGAGCCGTGGGGTCTCAAGAGCTACCGCTGAGGCGCTGTAGGGTTGCTCTCAAAGGAAAAGAAAAGTGTCGAGCGGCTCACTCCTACTTATGTGAGCCCCCTGCCATAGATTAGCTCGGACTTGGTGCACCGCGTTGTGCTGCCCGGGAGGCACGGACATGAGGGGTGCTGGTGCCCGTGAGCTTGATCGAGGGCTCCTCGCGAGGATGAGACCGAAACACCAGGGTTCAGCGTAGTGCGTGTGCGCAAGGGTAGGCCTGAGGCGCACACACCTGCCTAGCGCCATGCGCGAGGTGCACGATAGGAAGCAACGGGCGACTGCCACCTCCTTCACGCCCTCAGGTAGAAAATAGCTCAGGAAGAAAACATCTCGAGGGACCAGAGTTTGAAAATACCAAATCCATTGAAAGGTTACTAAAAAACTACAAGCAACTTAAGAAAGCAAATGAACAACCGCGTCTGGCATCTAAACTAGTATTCTCACCAGTGCGGAGCTAAGTGCTGCCACTAAGACGTGGGAGGGAGCCCCCATGAGGCCCCAGGGCGACTCTCAGGAGACTCTGGGCATCTACAATCCCACTCATTATTACGTGAGAGTGTCTCGAGCGGAGACCTTCACAGGCCGGAGCCTTGCTTCACGGGCCGGAGCCTTTCTTTAGGGGTAGAACTTCCGGAGGTGATGGATGTTCCAGGCGTTCGAGATGGGGACCTTGTCTTGTGTCTCCAGGCGCGCGGCGCCAGGCCTAGAGACACGGGCAATCCTAAACGGGCCCTCCCACATGGGAGAGAGCTTGTGCATACCCTCCCTGGAGAGCACCCGCCTCAAGACGAGGTCGCCCACCTCTAACGTCCTAGGGCGGACGCTGCAGCAGTGGTACCGCCGCAACACCTGCTGGTACCTTTCCGCCCGGAGCAAGGCTTGTCGGCGACGTTCCTCCCCCAACACGAGATCCATCCCCCGTGTGGCGTCCTGGCGTGCCTCGTCGAACGCCAGGACCCGCATGGAGTGATGCTTGACCTCGTGAGGGAGAACCGCTTCTGCTCCGTAGACAATGAAGAACGGCATCTCACCCGTTGGCTTGGTCATGGTGGTGCAGATGGACCACATCACGGACTGCAGCTCGTCGACCCAGCCCCTGCCGCAGGCCTCGAGCTTCTTCTTGAAGGTCCTGGTCTTGAGCCTCCTCAGGACTTCTGCATTGGCCCGCTCGGCCTGGCCGTTGCTCCGTGGGTGTGCCACCGAGGCATAGCATATCTGCGTTCCAAGGTTAGCACAATATGTTTTAAAAAGGTTGCTGGTGAACTGCAAGCCGTTGTTGGTGATGATGCGGTTAGGGACCCCAAACCGGCTCATGATTCCCTTGATGAACTTGACGGCCGATCCAGCTGGGATAGTGCGCACGACTTCTATCTCCGCCCACTTGGTGAACTTGTCGATGCTGACGTAGAGGTACCGGTAGCCCCCCGACGATCGAGGGAACGGCCCCAAGATATCCAGCCCCCAGACCACGAACGACCACGTGAGCGGGATCGTTTGGAGGCCCTGCATGGGTTGATGGATTTGCTTGGCGTGGAACTGGCATGCTTCGCAGGAGTGCACCAGCTATGCGGCGTCGTTGAGCGTGGTGGGCCACTAGAAGCCGCTGTGAAACGCCTTGCCCACCAGAGTGCATGATGAAGAATGATGCCCACAGTCCCCACCATGTATGTTTGCTAGCAGCTCGAGCCCCTGCTCCCTCCAGATGCACCGCAACAAAACGTCATTGGGCCTCTTGCGATATAACTCACCTTCTTGGATGCAGTATGCGGTAGCTTGACAAGCCACACGCTCGGCTTCCTCCTCCTTCTCTAGCAGGGTCCCTTGAAGCATGTACACCTTGAACTCTTCGGTCCAGCA
This sequence comes from Triticum dicoccoides, assembly GCF_002162155.2. NCBI lineage: Eukaryota > Viridiplantae > Streptophyta > Magnoliopsida > Poales > Poaceae > Triticum > Triticum dicoccoides. Next base: position 613,723,002 of record NC_041385.1, read on the forward strand.
CCCCTCCTAAGGCTCGAGCGAGAGAAGATGGCGGGCCCCCGAGGGGTGGCCACAAGCTGGGGCGCCCATCTGGGGTGCCTGAGGTGGGTCCTCTTGAGGCGGTGCTGGAGTCCTGGCACGGGGAGTCGCAGATGGCTTGAAGAGCCGCTCCTCGAACACCCCCGGCTCCTGAGGGAGCCTGCGGGAGGCTCTCTTGGCAATGTCGTCCGCTTCCTTGTTGGTTCCGCGTGGCACGTGCTGCAGCTCCACGCCCATGATCCTCTTCTCCATCCTACGCACCTCTTCTAGGTACGCCTCCATGTGCTCGTCCTTGGGCGTGTACTCCTTGTTGGAGAAGTTGACGAGAAGCTGAGAGTCGCCCTTGATGGTCAAGCGCTTCACCCCCAGCGCTGCGGTGGCCCTGAGCCCGATGAGCAAGCCTTCGAATTCCGCAATGTTGTTGGAGACCTTCTCGCCCCACTGGAAGCAGAGCTACACCGCGTAGTAGAGCATGTCCTTGGTGGGTGAGATGAGGACGACCCTTGCTCCTGCGCCTTGTCGCACAAACGCCCCACCAAGGACATGATCCATCCATCCGGTTCTTCGTCTCCTGGCAGGAGGGAGCGATCCTAGCCTACTCCATGGTCGGGAGCGTCGGTCCACTCGGCCACGAAGTCCGTGAGAGCCGCACCCTTGATGACCTTGGTGGTGCTGAACTCGAGATTGAACGCCTGAAGCTCAATGTTCCATTCAGCAACCCGTCCGGCGGCATTCGGGCTCCGGAGCACCCTCTCCAGAGGATACACCAAAACAACCTTGATGGGGTGGCCTTGAAAGTAGTGGCGCAGTTTCCGGGAGGCGACCAGGAGCGCGAGCAGGAGTTTCCGAGGCATGGGTAGCATGCCCGGGCCTCCCTCAGTACCGTGCTGACAAAGTAGATAGGGTGCTCGATGAGGGGGGAGGCATCAGCAAAGTCTTGTTCTTTGTGGGGGCGTAGGTCCTCCATGGCTTCATGAGGTCTGCCCTCGGGGGCCTCGGGGGCCGCGGGGTCGATCGTGGCCTCAGGAGGAATGTCGACCACCAGATCGGTCGAGGCCCCAGACGCATCATCCTGGGTGTGTTGTGCCTTGCTCAATGGTTATGCATCCTGCTGAGGTTTCTTGGACGAGTGTTCCTTCCTTAGCGCTACCAGGGCGACACTGGCTGAGTGAGGGGTGGCTGCCAGATAGAGCACCAGGGGCTCGAGAAGGCGCGGTGCCACCATCACTGGTGGGTTGGTCAAATATCTCTTGAGGTCTTGAAAGGCTGCGTCCGCCTCTGGGGTCCACTCGAACAGCCCCTTCCTTTTCATCAGCTTGAATAACAGTAGGGCGCGCTCCCCCAGCTTGGAAATGAAACGCCCAAGCAAGGTTACGCAGCCCGCCAGCTTCTGCATATCCTTCAGGGTCTGTGGGGGGCTCATGTCCTCCATCTCCTTGACCTTTTCTGGTTTGGCCTCGATCCCTCTGTGTGACACCAAGAAGCCCAGCAGCTTGCCTGAGGGCACCCCGAACACGCACTTCCCGGGATTAAGCCGAAGATCCACCTTGCGCAGGATGGCAAACGTCTCCTCCAGATCTGCTATCAGGGTCCCGGCCTCCCAAGACTTCACAACTATATCATCAATATAGGCCTCTGCATTCCTCCTGAGCTGCGAGCCCAGGGCGATATGCATTAGTCGCTGGAAGGTCGCCCCGGTGTTGCGCAGCCCGAAGGGCATGCAGGTGTAGCAGTACACCCCGTAGGGGGTCAGGAATGCCATTTTCTCCACATCTTGCACGGCCATCTTGATCTGATGGTAGCCTAGGAAGGCATCCAAGAAGCACAACAGGTCGCATTCGGCGGTGGAGTCCACGATCTGGTCAATGCGAGGGAGCGGGAAGGGATCCTGTGGGCAGGCCTTGTTGAGGTTGGTGAAGTCGACACATGCGCTCCTTCCCTCCTTTCTTGGGTCGACGATGGGGTTCGCCAGCCACTTCGGGTATCATACCTCTCTGATGACCCCCGTGGCTTGTAGCTTGCGGGTTTCCTGGATGATGAAGGCCTACTTCTCGGTGGACTGGCGATGAGCCTTCTGCTTCACTGGTCGCACGTTTGGGCATACCCTCAAGTGGTGCTCGATTATTCCCCTTGGAACCCCAGCCAAGTGTTTGGGTTCCCAAGTGAATACATCCTTGTTGGCCCACAGAAACCTGACCATTGCCTCCTCTTGGTCCGGAGGGAGGCCAGGCCCTATGGTGAAGGTAGGACCGTACGTTTCCTCCTCATTGACCAGCACTTGCTTCGTCTCGGCTCAGTCTTGGGAGAACAATTGCTTCTTGTTGGCGGGCGCCGCTTCTGGGCCTCCGGGGCGACACACAAGTATACATGATAATTGTAGCCTCTTTCGATAAGTAAGAGTGTCGAACCCAACGAGGAGCTAAAGGTAGAACAAATACTCTCTCGAGCCCTATCTGCCACTGATACGACTCTACGCACGCTTAGTATTCGCTTTACCTAGAACAAGTATGAAACTAGAAGTACTTTGTAGGTGTGATAGGATAGGTTTTCAAGATAATAAAGAACACGAAAATATAAACTAGGGGCTGTTTTAGATAAAGAAACAATAAAGTAAATATTAGTAGAGAGCTTTTTGTCACGAGAAAGTTATTTGTCCCTAGGCAATCGATAACTAGACCGGCAATCACTATTGCAATTCTATTTGAGGGAGAGGCATAATCTAACATACTTTCTCTTCTTGGATCATATGCACTTATGATTGGAACTCTAGCAAGCATCCGCAACTAATAAAGATTCATTAAGGTAAAACCCAACCATAGCATTAAAGTATCAAGTCCCCTTTATCCCATACGCAAACAATCTACTTACTCGGGTCTGTGCTTCTGTCACTCACGCCACCCACCCTAAGCAAATCATGAACATATTGCAAACCCTAGAGCGGGGATCCCTCATGCTCGCGCGACACGGACAACACCATAGGACATCACCAATAATAAAACATGCAACTCAAACCAATCACGATCATCAATTAACCCATAGGACAAAACGGATCTACTCAAACATCATAGGATAGCCATACATCATTGGGAAATAATATATAGCGTTGAGCACCATGTTTAAGTAGAGATTACAGCGGGTAAGAGAGAGGTTACACCGCTGCATAGAGGGGGGAAGAGTTGGTGATGAAGGCGGTGAAGTTGTTGGTGAAAATGGCGGTGATGATGATGGCCTCTGGCAGCGTTCCGGCGCCACCGGAAGCAAGGGGGAGAGAGCCCCCCTTCTTCTTCTTCTTCCTTTACCTTCTCCCTAGATGGGAGAAGGGTTTCCCCTCTGGTCCTTGGCTCCCATGGAGTGGGAGGGGCGAGAGCCCCTCCGAGATTGTATCTGCCTCTCTGTCTCTCTCTGTTTCCGCGTTCCCAGATTCTGCCCCTTCACCGTTTCTTTTATATCCGGAGATCCGTAACTCCGATTGGGGTGAATCTTTCGCCCAGAGTTTTCTCATAAAATTAGCTTTCTTGCGGCTAAAGAAGGGCATCAACCACCTTATGGGTGGCCCACGAGGGTGCCAGGCGCGCCCAGGGGGGAGGGCACGCCCCCTATCTTGTGGCCACCTCGGGCACCATTTCGCGTTGATTCTTCCTAAGGAAAATCCTAAATATTGCAAAATAATTCTCCGTCCGTTTTTACCCCGTTTGGACTCCGTTTGATATTGGGTTTCTGCGAAACATAAAACATGCAACAAATAGGAACTGGCACTGGGCACGGAATCAATATGTTAGTCCCAAAAATAGTATAAAAAGTTGCCAAAAGTATATGAAAGTTGAATAATATTGGCATGGAACAATCAAAAATTATAGATACGACGGATACGTATCAGCATCCCCAAGCTTAATTCCTGCTCGTCCTCAAGTAGGTCAATGATAAAAAAGATAATTTTGATGTGGAATGCTACCTAGCATAATCTTGATCATATGTCTAATCATGGCATTCATATTAAGACACGACTGATTCAAAGCAATAGTCTATCATTTGACATAAAAACAATAATACTTCGAGCATACTAATAAAGGAATCATGTCTTTTCAAAACAACATGGCCAAAGAAAGTTATCCCTACAAAATCATATAGTCTGGCTATGCTCTATCTTCATCACACAAAGTATTTAATCATGCACAACCCCATTGACAAGCCAATCAATTGTTTCATACTTTAGTAATCTCAAACCTTTTCAATCTTCACGCAATACATGAGCGTGAGCCATGGATATAGCACTATAGGTGGAATAGAATATGATGGTGGAGGTTATGTGGAGAAGACAAAAAGGGAGAAAGTCTCACATCGACTAGGTGTATCAACGGGCTATGGAGATGCCCATCAATAGATATCAATGTCAGTGAGTAGGGATTGCCATGCAATGGATGCACTAGAGCTATAAGTGTATGAAAGCTCAAACTGAAAACTAAGTGGGTGTGCATCCAACTTGCTTGCTCATGAAGACCTCGGGCATTTGAGGAAGCCCATCATCGGAATATACAAGCCAAGTTCTATAATGAAAATTCCCACTAGTATATGAAAGTGAAATCATAGGATACTCTCTCTATGAAGAACATGGTGCTACTCTGAAGCACAAGTGTGGTAAAAGGATAGTAACATTGCCCCTTCTCTCTTTTTCTCTCATTTTTTTATTTCATTATTTTATTTTATTTTATTTTTTGGTGGGCTTCTTTGGCCTCTTTTTTTATATGGGCTTCTTTGGCCTCTTTTATTTTTCATAAAGTCCGGAGTCACATCCCGACTTGTGGGGGAATCATAGTCTCCATCATCCTTTCCCCACTGGGGCAATGCTCTAATAATGATGATCATCACACTTTTATTTACTTACAACTCAATATTACAACTCGATATCTAGAAGAAAGATATGACTCTATATGAATGCCTCTGGCGGTGTACCGGGATGTGCAATGATCTAGCATAGCAATGACATCAAAAAACGGACAAGCCATGAAAACATCATGCTAGCTATCTTATGATCATGCAAAGCAATATGACAATGAATGCTCAAGTCATGTATATGATGATGATGGAAGTTGCATGGCAATATATCTCGGAATGGCTATGGAAATGCCATGATAGGTAGGTATGGTGGCTGTTTTGAGGAAGATATAAGGAGGCTTATGTGTGATAGAGCGTATCATATCATGCACCGGCGAAGTTTGCACCAACTCTCGAGGTGAGAAAGGGCAATGCACGGTACCGAAGAGGCTAGCAATGATGGAACGGTGAGAGTGCGTATAATCCATGGACTCAACATTAGTCATAAAGAACTCATATACTTATTGCAAAAATCTACAAGCCATTGAAAACAAAGTACTACGCACATGCTCCTAGGGGGATATATTGGTAGGAAAAGACCATCGCTCGTCCCCGACCGCCACTCATAAGGAAGACAATCAATAAATAAAATTGTGCTCCAACTTCATCACAAAGCGGTTCACCATACGTGCATGCTTCAGGAATCACAAACCTCAACACAAGTGTCTCTACAATCCACAACTACCCACTAGCATGACTCTAATATCACCATCTTTATATTGCAAAACTATTGCAAGGAATCAAACATATCATATTCAGTGATCCAAAAGTTTTATGTAGGATTTTATGACTAACCATGTGATTGACCAATTCCTGTCATCTCTTTAAATAAATATAAGTGAAGCAAGAGAGTTTAATTGTTTCTACAAAAGATATGCCCACGCTCTAACAAATATAAGTGAAGCAAAAGAGCATTCTACAAAGGGCGGTTTTCTAAGTGAAGAGAAACAGGCAATCCAAACTTCAAATAATATAAGTGAAGCACATGAAGCATTCTATAAAGCAATACTCACAAGATTTAAGTGAAGTGCAATGAGCATTCTATAAATCAACCAAGAACTATCTCATACCAGCATGGTGCATAAAATAAAAGTGAAAACTAAATGCAAAAGACGCTCCAAGACTTGCACATATCGCATGAACGAAACGAATCCAAAAACATACCGATACTTGTTGAAGAAAGAGGGGATGCCTTCCGGGGCATCCCCAAGCTTAGATGGTTGAGTCTCCTTGAATATTTACTTGGGGTTACTTGGGCATCCCCAAGCTTGAGCTCTTGCCTCTCTTCCTTTTCCTCATATCGAGACCTCCTCGATTAGACACTTCATCCACACAAAACTTCAACAGAAAACTCGGTAAGATCCGTTAGTATAATAAAGGAAATCACTACTCTAAGTACTGCTAGAAACCAATTCATATTTTTTTTTGCATTTTGTATACTGTAATATAGATTTTACATGTCTTAATCCACTGATATAAATTGATAGTTTCATCAAAACAAGTAAACTATGCATCAAAAACAGAATCTGTCAAAAACAGAACAGTCTGTAGCAATCTGAAAACTCACCATACTTCTGGTACCCCAAAAATTCTACCAAAATTAGGAAAAATAAAAACTTTGGACAGAAAGACAATGAGAAAGTAATCAGAACCATTTGACGTTCCAGCAAAAAATGTAAAATCAAGCACTACAGCCAAAGTTTCTGTCCTACACCGTACAAACCAACAAGCATTGTAAACATCCTAAAGGCAAACCTTGGCATATTATTTTTATAATACAATGGAATTGTACAAGGGGATAATTATTTTTGATGAAAAGTTTCTGTAATCAAGATTCACAAAGTTTCCGTGAGCATGAAGAAAGTTCAAGGCTAGCTCCCACTTCAACAACGCTTGTCTCTCTCACTTCCACTTTCCTTTTTGAAAAGTTTTAGGTTCCCCTCTTTATTTATTTTTGTTTTTAAACTATATGAAAGTACTCAACATAAATAAATGACTCTCTAAAACTTCCGGGTTGTCTCCCTGGCAACACTTTCTTTAAAGCCATTAAGCTAGGCATAAAGTGCTCAAATAATGGATCCACCCGGATCCCAAGGTATATCAAAGCCAATTTTAATTAACAATGATTTGTAATTTAGTTGTGAGCACTAAGTAACATATATCATGCAACAACAAAGTCTAACTCTCCCTATGCATCGGCATGTCATAAAAGAACAATTCATGCACACCAAGTAAAGGCCAATACATAGTATAAACAGTTTCTTGCAATTCTATCATGTTGGAAACATAAAGAGGCAGAGATGTAGTTCCTCTCTCATAATAATTGCAAGTAGGAGCAGCAAGCACATGCATATTATATTCATCAAAATCATCATGTGCAACGGTAAAAGGCAACCCATCAATATAATCCTTAGTAAGCACAAACTTCTCCGATATAGTGTAGTTGGGAGAATTCAAAAAAATAATAGAACTATCATGCGTGGGTGCAATAGCAACAGTTTCATGTTTAACACAAGTAACTATAGCAAGCTCATCTCCATAAGCATAATTCGTATTGGAATCTTGGCCACAAGCATAGCAAGCATCATCAAAAAGGGGTAATTCAAGAGAATCAATGGATCATAACAATCATCATAGCAATCATCCTTTGGTAAGCACGAAGGGAAATTAAACAATGTATGAGTTGAAGAGTTACTCTCATTAGAAGGTGGGCACGGGTAGATAATCCGCTCTTCCTCCTTTTGTTCTTCGCTCATCTCATCATCTTTTTCATCCAATGAGCTCACAGTTTCATCAATTTCTTCTTCCATAGACTCCTGCAAAATATTAGTCTCTTCTTGGACACCGGAGACTTTCTCAATAAAAGCGTTAATATTGTAATTGTATTCACAATTGTCATAGCAATATTTCAATATAGAAAAATTTTCAGGCCTATAAACATCATCATCTAAAGCTTCATACTTTTCAAACAAAGATTCAATTTCATAGGCAGCCTTAAAAGCAACATTAGCATAAGAAGCTAAGGTTTCATTATCATTAAATTTTCATGAAAAGGGAAGGTGTGGAGCCTTCATCCTAGAGCAACAATTATAATCATATCTCGAGCATAGATCCCGAGCATACCAACGCTACATATTAATTTGATCCCATAATAGTTTCCCTTTTTGTGTCAAGCGATAATCCCTAAAGTATTCATGTTGATCCAACGTTACTCCCATTATAAAGTTGAATATGGTTTTCTCAGGATTATCAAAGTAGCACAAAATATTTTTCACATAATGATCATCAAGGGTTTTTGGAGGTTCCCCATCTCCATGAGTAGCAAGTACACCTAATTTTTTTGGTATTTCGTGTTCAATATCCATAACTAAAGATAGAGAACAACTAAGAACAACAAATAAAAATTACTTAGTGATAAAGAAAACAAGCACACACGAGAATATTCACCCCACGCTATGAATCCCCAGCAACGGCGCCAGAAAAAGGTCTTGATGACCTGCAAGTATATGGGATAATTGTAGCCTCTTTCGATAAGTAAGAGTGTTGAACCCAACGAGGAGCTAAAGGTAGAACAAATACTCTCTCAAGCCCTATCTGCCACTGATACGACTCTACGCACACTTAGTGTTCGCTTTACCTAGAACAAGTATGAAACTAGAAGTACTTTTTAGGTGTGATAGGATAGGTTTGCAAGATAATAAAGAACACGTAAATATAAACTAGGGGGCTGTTATAGATAAAGAAGCAATAAAGTAAATATCAGTAGAGAGCTTTTTGTCACGAGAAAGTTATTTGTCCCTAGGCAATCGATAACTAGACCGGTAATCACTATTGCAATTGTATTTGAGGGAGAGGCATAAGCTAACATACTTTCTCTTCTTGGATGCACTTATGATTGGAACTCTAGCAAGCATCCGCAACTACTAAAGATTCATTAAGGTAAAACCCAACCATAGCATTAAAGTATCAAGTCCCCTTTATCCCATACACAAACAACCTACTTACTCGGGTCTGTGCTTCTGTCACTCACGCCACCCACCATAAGCAAATCATGAACATATTGCAAACCCTACAGCAGGGGTCCCTCATGCTTGCACGACACGGAGAGCACCATAGGACAGTACCAATAATAAAGCATGCAACTCAAACCAATCACGATCATCAATTAACCCATAGGACAAAACGGATCTACTCAAACATCATAGGATAGCCATACATCATTGGGAAATAATATATAGCGTTGAGCACCATGTTTAAGTAGAGATTACAGCGGGTAAGAGAGAGGTTACACCGCTGCAAAGAGGGGGGGAGAGTTGGTGATGAAGGCGGTGAAGTTGTTGGTGAAGATCGCGGTGATGATGATGGCCTCCGGCAGCGTTCCGGCGCCACCAGAAGCAAGGGGGAGAGCCCCCTTCTTCTTCTTCTTCCTTGAAATTCTCCCTAGATGGGAGAAGGGTTTCCCCTCTGGTCCTTGGCTCCATGGCGTGGGAGGGGCGAGAGCCCCTCCGAGATTGGATCTGTCTCTCTGTCTCTCTCTGTTTCTGCGTTCCCAGATTCTGCCCCTTCACCGTTTCTTTTATATCCGGAGATCCGTAACTCCGATTGGGGTGAATCTTTCACCCAGATTTTTCTCATAAAATTAGCTTTCTTGCGGCAAAAGAAGGGCATCAACCGCCTTACGGGTGGCCCATGAGGGTGCCAGGCGCGCCTAGGGGGGGAGGGGGCGCCCCTATCTCGTGGCCACCGTTTCGCGTTGATTCTTCCTCCGGAAAATCCCAAATATTCCAAAATAATTCTCCGTCCGTTTTTATCCCGTTTGGACTCCGTTTGATATTGGGTTTCTGCGAAACATAAAACATGCAACAAATAGGACTGTCACTGGGCACTGGATCAATATGTTAGTCCCAAAATAGTATAAAAAGATGCCAAAAGTATATGAAAGTTGAATAATATTGGCATGGAACAATAAAAAATTATAGATACGATGGAGACGTATCAGCCCCCTTCTTGTCGGGCAGCGCAGATGTCGCTATCCTGAAGGCGATCTTGTGGGCTTGCAACGCATATTTGGTGTCCCCCGCCACCGTGAGGACACCGTTGCTACCAGGCATCTTCATGAGGTTGTACACAAGGTGAGTCGCCGCCATAAACTGGGGCAAGTCCGGGTACCCCAGGATGGCGTTGTGCGGCAGGTAGATCCTGGCGATGTCGAAACCGATGAGCTTGGTGCGGTAGTTGTCGCGGGTCCCGAAGGTGACAGGGAGGCGGATCTGCCCCAGGGGGCTGGTGGAGCCACCGCCGACCCCAGAGAAGGGCTTGGTGGGGTGGAGCCGGCTAGGCGGCATGTGCAGCCGGCCAAAAATCTCCGTGAAGAGCATGTTGAGGCCGGTCCACCGTCGATGAGGGTCCTGGTGACGGTCACATTGCAGATGGTGGGGGTGCAGAGCATCGGGAGCGCACTTGCTCCTGTCACGGCGACCGGGTGATCTTCCAGGCCGAAGGTGAGGTAGGCTTTGGGCGCCATCCAGCCCGGGGGAGCCCCCAAGACATGCTGGGGGTGCTCACTTGTCGGTAGAACTGCTTGATGTGGCGGTCGGAGGGTGGCGCCTGCGAGCCACGTAGGAGAGCCGTGATGACGGGGGCGCTGGTGCAGCATAGTGGGCAAGGAAGAGGTCACGTAGTTCCTCCCAGGAGGCCATAGAAGACGTCGGCAGATTGAGCTGCCAGGCGCGCGGTTCGCCTACGAGAGCCATGGGGAACCAGTTGACCTTCACCTTGTCGTCTCCGCCGGCCATCCAGACTGCTGCCTCGTATGCCAGAAGAAAGGCGGTCGGATCCGCCGTGCCATCGTAACATGGTGGCATCTTCGGTCGGAACTTGGCCGGCCACTGCACCTCCTGCAGGGAGGGGGTGAAACAACGTAGCCCCGACGCTTCTTCGGGAGCGCGTGTTGGCTGGGCCGACAGAGGAGCGCCTGCCATCGGGGCCAGCGGCGCGATCCGGCGGTCGGGGTAGAAGATTCCAACGCATCCCAACTTGGCACGCCAAATGTCGGATTACGGTTCCGCAAACCCTTGAGAGGTTCGAACTCTGGGGTGCGTGCGGAGATCACAACCTACCCAACCTGCCTACTCGTGATCCTCCTAAGCCTAGCGCGTCAAGCTCAAAGAGACAAAGAGACACAATAGTTTATACTGGTTTGGGCCACCGTTGTGGTGTAATACCCTAATCCAGTATGGTGTGGTGGATTGCCTTGTAGGCTGAGGATGAACTAGTACAATGGATGAACTGGCCTCAGGAGGTGAGGTGTTCTTGAGATCGAGGGAGCTGGTGTGGATGTGGATCAGATCGACCTCTCCCTTCTACGGTGGTGGCTAGTCCTATTTATAGTGTCCTTGGTCCTCTTCCCAAATGTTGGCAGGAAGGGATCCCACAACGGCCGGATTTGAAAGGGGACAAGTAGTACAACTTATCCTTACAAAAGTAGTCTTCGCTTGTGAAAAGCCTCTGGTCGAGACGCTGCGGTGGGCTCGTCGATGACCTCTGTCCTGCCGTCTTGGCGGTCTTGGTCTTGTTATACCAGAATGGAAACCTTTGGTTGATTCCTCGGGACTCCGCGCCTGTGGCTTGCCTCCTTTGCACCAAAGAGGAAACCTGCGCTCTACGCATGCCTGGTGCCCGCCTGGCCTTGGTCATCATGGCTCACGTCAGCTGAGCCTCGTGAGGTAAACCTTGCACAGAACTCTCTGCCCCTCGGGAGCCAGCCTGAGGAGGCCGATCCCATCGGGGGTCTTGGCATCGTCCGCCTCGCGAGGCTTGGCCCCTCTCGATGGTCTTGAGTTGTTGATGCTGAAGCTGGGCCATACCAGGCCGTCGATGGAGCCACGTGGTGGGCCGCAGGCAGGCAGGACTGGATACCCCCATATCCAGGACGCCGACAGGCATCCCCAATCTTAGTTTCTTGCTACTTCTTTGAATATTATCTTGGGGTGCCTCGGGCATCCCCAAGCTTAGCCTTTTGCTTATCCTTATTCCTTCATCCACCGTAAGATAACCCAAAACTTGAAAACTTCAATCACAGAAAACTCAAACAAAACTTTCGTGAGATCCGTTAGTATAAGAAACCAAACCACTACTATAAGTACTGTAGAAAACCTATTATTATTATTATTTTTGCATTATATCTATTGTATTCCAACTTTTCTATGGCAAAAACTCATCAAAGAAAACCATAGAATCATCAAAACAAGCACACAACGCAAAGAAAACAGGATCTGTCAAAAACAGAGCAGTCTGTAGCAATCTGAAAATTTCGAATACTTCTGTAACTTAAAATCACTCTTCTGTAAAAAATGACAATGAATCTCGTGAGCACAAAAGTTTCTGTTTTTCTGCAAGATCAAATAAACTTTCACCCAAGTCATCCCAAAGGCATTGCTTGACACAAACACTAATTAAAACAAAAAAACACAATCATAACAGTATAATAATTGTGATAACACTCAAGAACAGAATTCAAAAGGCATAAATAAATTTTATTCATTGGGTTGCCTCCCAACAAGCGCTATCGTTTTACGCCCCTAGCTAGGCATAACGCGTAGGATCTAAGTGTTGTCATCTTTGGTTCTAGATCCATAAGAAGCCCTCATGATTGATTCATATGGTGGCCTAATTATTTTTCTAGGGAAGTGTTCCATTCCCTTCCTTAGTGGAAATTGAAATTTAATATTGCCTTCTTTCATATCAATCACGGCACCAATAGTATGCAAAAACGGTCTACTGAGAATAATTGGACAAGATGGATTGCAATCAATATTAAGAACAATAAAATCTATGGGCACATAATTCCTATTTTAAAGAATAAGAACATCATTAATTCTTCCCATAGGATTTTTAATAGTAGAATCCGCTAAGTGCAAATTTAAAGAGCATTCTTCAATATTGGTAAGACCAAACACATCACATAAAGATTTGAGAATTTTAGAAACACTAGCACCCAAGTCACATAAAGAAAAATACTCATAATTTTTAATCTTGACTTTGATAGTAGGTTCCTACTCATCATGCAATTTTATAGGAATTTAAACTTCTAATTCCAATTTTTCTTCAAAAGCTTTTATCATGGCATCAACAATATGTTTAGTAAAAGCTTTATTTTGTTCATAAGCATGGGGTGAATTTATCATGGATTTCAACAAAGAAATACAATCAATCAAAGAGCAACTATCATAGTTGAAGTCTTTGTAATCCAAAATAGTGGGCACATCACTAGTTAAAGTCTTGACCTCTTCAAACCCACTTTTATCAATTTTCTCAACAAGATTTTCACCCTCTGAATCACATGGACCCCTTCTAACTAAAGTTGACTCTTCTCCAGTCCCTTTTTCATCAATCTTAAATTTACTAAACAAAGAATCAATAGAAGAAACACCAATCACTTTAAGATCTTCATCACTTTTATGATAGTAATCACTAGAAAAAGCTTTTTCTAAAAAAATTCTTTTAGCTCTAAGCATAGCGGTTGTTTTCTTAATTTCATCCATAGAAACATAAAGAGCTTTAATTGATTCTTCAGCTTTAGGCACAAAAACTTTCATCTTGAGAGTTTCTACATCATGAGAAATCCTATCAACACTTCTAGACAGATAATCAATTTTATTCAACTATTCTTCTATTGAAGTTTTGAAAGCTTTTTGTATGTTGATAAATTCTTTAATATTGATCTCAAGATCAGAGGTGTTTCTATTATTATTGTAAGTGGGATTACCATAGGAATTACCATAATTATAAGAGGAATTACTAGGAAAAGTCCTAGGGTTAAAATTACCTCTATAAGCATTGTTGTTGAAATTATTTTGCGAGACAAAATTCACATCTATGGCATCAGTATTTTGCTCAATCAAAGTAGAGAAAGGCACATCATTAAAATCAATAGGAGCACTTTTATTAGCAACAAACTTCATAAGAACATCAACTTTTTCACTCAAAGAATTTATTTCTTCTACTGAATTAACCTTTTTACTAGTAGGAGCTCTTTCGGTATGCCATCACGAGTAATTTGCCATAATATTGTCTAGAAATTTAGTAGCTTCACCTAAAGTAATTTCCATAAAAGTACCCCCCCCCCCGCGGCGGAATCTAAAAGATTACGAGAAACAAAATTCAATCCCGCATAAATTTTTTGTATGATCATCCAAAGATTTAACCCATGAGTTGGGCAATTTCATCCTTTCCCAAGATTGTGCAAGATGCTCATGTTCAAGTTGCTTGAAATTCATGATCTGGGTTCTAAGGGAAATAATGTTTGTGGGCGGAAAATACTTGGTGATGAAAGCATCTTTGCACTTGTTCCAAGAATCGAAACTATTGCGAGGCAAAGAAGAAAACCATTTTTTTGCTCGATCTCGCAAAGAAAACGGAAATAATTTGAACTTCACAACATCATTATCCACATATTTTTTATTTTGCATATCGCATAATTCCACGAATATGTTAAGATGGGACGCGACATCCTCATTAGGAGTACCGACAAATTGATCTTTCATGACAAGATTCGAAAAACAGTATTAATATCACAAGACTCTGCACTAGTGGCAGGAGGAGCAATCGGAGTGCTAATAAAATCATTGTTGTTGGTGTTTGAGAAATCACACAACTTGGTGTTCTATTGAGTCATGATGACTATGCAACAAGATTGCACTCAAACATAGATCTGACGAGAAATCGGCGAACAAAAAAGAGGGCGAATAAAACGGAAAATTGTTGTGAAGTGGGGGAGAGGAAAATGGCAAATAATGTAAATTGCAAGGAGATGAGATTTGTGATTAGGAACCTGGTTGATGTTGAAGATCCTCCCCAGCAACGGCGCCAAAAATTCCTTTTGATGTCTGCTAGAACTACGTCGGAATTTCCCCAAAGATGAAGGGATGATGCAGTACAGTGACGGTAGGTATTTCCCTCAGTGATGAGACCAAGGTTATCGAACCATTAGGAGAACCTCCTCATACCATGTAAATAGCACCTGCACACAAATAACAAATACTCGCAAGTCGACGTGTTAAAGGGGTTGTCAATCCCTTCCGGGTATGGCGCCTCAAGTAGGCAAATAACATGAGGTAAAAGTGGTAGATAGGATAAATAGATCGCGGAACAAATAATTGCAGCATGGTATTTTTGTATTTTTGGTTTAATAGATCTGACAATAAATGCAAGAGAAAATAGATCGCAAAGGCAAATATGATGAAAAGAGACCCGGGGGCCGTAGGTTTCACTAGTGGCTTCTCTCGGGAAAAATAGCAAACGGTGGGAAAACAATTACTGTTGGGCAATTGATAGAACTTCAAATAATCATGACGATATCCAAGGAATTATCATTATATAGGCATCACGTCCAAGATTAGTTGACCGACTCCTGCCTGCATCTACTACAATTACTTCACACATCGACCCCTTTTCTGCATGCATCTAGTGTATTAAGTTCATGAGAAATGGAGTAATGCAATAAGAATGATGACATGATGTAGATGAGATCCGTTTATCTATTGCGGTAGATATAGATCTCATCTTGTTATCCTTAGTAGCAACGATACATACATGTCGGTTCCCTTTCTGTTACTGGGATCAAGCACCGTAAGATCGAACCCACTACAAAGCACCTCTTCCCATTGCAAGATAAATAGATCAAGTTGGCCAAACAAAACCCAAATATCTGAGAATAAATACGAGGCTAGAAGCAATCATGCATATACGAGATCAAAGAAGACTCAAATAACTTTCATGGATAAAACCATAGATCTGATCATAAACTCAAAGTTCATCGGATCCCAACAAACACACCGCCAAAAGACTTACATCATATGAATCTCCAAGAGACCATTGTATAGATAATCAAGAGAGAGAGAGAGAGGAAGCCATCTAGCTACTAACTACGGACCCGTAGGTCTACAAAGAACTACTCACGCATCATAGGAGAGGCACCAATGGAAGTGGTGAACCCCTCCATGATGGTGTCTAGATTGGATCTTGGTGGTTCTGGACTCTGCGGCGTCTGGATCAATATTTTGTCGAATCCCCTAGGGTTTCTGGAATATTTGGGTATTTATAGAGCAAAGAGGCGGTTCGGGTGGCACCCGAGGTGGGCACAACCCCCCAGGGTGCGCCTGGGCCCCCTGGCGCGCCCAGGTGGGTGCTGCTCACCTCGAGCAGCCCCTCAGGTGCTTCCTTGGCCCATTGGCTTTCTTCTGGCCCAAAAAACCCTCCTGGAGTTGCGTTGCGTTTGGACTCCGTTTGATATTGATTTCCTGTGATGTAAAAAACAAGCAGAAAAACAACAACTGGCTCTAGGCACAATGTCAATAGGTTAGTACCAAAAAATGATAGAAATGACTATGAAATGATTGTAAAACATCCAAGAATGATAATATAACAACATGGAACAATAAAAAGTTATAGATATGTTGGTGACGTATCAGTACCATAACTACTTGACTCAGCTGAGAGTTAATCTTCCTGATGATAGTGTCATTGACAGAGTTCTTCAATCACTGCCACCATGCTATAAAGGCTTCGTGATGAACTATAATATGCAAGGGATGGAAAAGACTATTCCCGAGCTCTTAAAGGCTGCAGAGGTAGAAATCAAGAAGGAGCATCAAGTGTTGATGGTTAACAATACCACTAGTTTCTAGAAAAAAGGCAAAGGGAAGAAGGGGAACTTCAAGAAGAATAGCAAGCAGGTTGCTACTCTCGGGAAGAAGCCCAAGTCTAGACCTAAGCCTAAAACTGAGTGCTTCTACTGCAAAGGGACTGTCACTGGAAGCGGAACTACCCCAAGTATTTGGCGGATAAGAAGCATGGCAAAGCGAAAGGTATATTTGATATACATGTTATTGATGTGTACCTTACTAATGTTCGTAGTGGTGCCTAGGTATTTGATACTGGTTCATTTTCTCATATTTGCAATTCGAAATAGGGGCTATGGATTAAACGAAGATTGGCTAAGGACGAGGTGACGATGCACGTTGGAAATGGTTCCAAGGTCGATGTGATCACCGTCAGCACGCTACCTCTATATCTACCTTCGGGATTAGTTTTAGACGTGAATAATTGTTATTTGGTGCCAGCGTTGAGCATGAAAATTATATCTGGATCTTGTTTGATGCGAGACGGTTATTCATTTAAATCATAGACTAATGGTTGTTCTATTTATATGAGTAATATCTTTTATGGTCATGCACCCTTGTTGTGGTCTATTTTTGTTGAATCTCGATTGTGGTGATACACATGTTCATAATATTGAAGCCAAAAGATGCAAAGTTGATAATGACAGTGCAACTTATTTGTGGCACTGCCGTTTAGGTCATATTGGTGTAAAGCACATGAAGAAACTCCATGTTGATGGGATTTTGGAATCACTTGATTATGAATCACTTGGTGCTTGCGAACCATGCCTCATGGGAAAGATGACTAAAAGTCTGTTCTCCGGAACAATGGAATGAGCTACTAACTTATTGGAAATAATACATACCGATGTATGCAGTCCAATGAGTGTTGAGGCTCATGGTGGGTATCATTATTTTCTGACCTTCAAAGATGATTTGAGCAGATATGGGTATATCTACTTAATGAAACATAAGTCTGAAACATTTGAAAAGTTCAAAGAATCTCAGAGTGAAGTGGAAAATCATTGTAACAAGAAAATAATGTTTCTACGATCTGATCATGGAGGCGAATATTTGAGTTACGAGTTTGGTCTTCATTTGAAACAATGTGGAATAGTTTCACAACTCACACCAGCGGGAACACCATAGCGTAATGCTGTGACTGAACGTCGTAACCATACTTTATTAGATATGGTGCGATCTATGATGTCTCTTACTGATTACCGCTATCATTTTGGGGTTATGCTTTAGAGACGGTTGCATTCACGTTAAACAGGGCACCATCAAAATCCATTGAGATGACACCATATGAACCGTGGTTTGGCAAGAAACCCAAGTTGTCGTTTCTTAAAGTTTGGTGCTGCGTTGCTTATGTGAAAATGCTTCAACCTAATAAGCTCGAACCCAAATCGTAGAAGTGCGTCTTCATAGGATACCCAAAGGATCTGTTGGGTACACCTTCTATCACAGATCCGAAGGCAAGATATTCGTTGCTAAAAATGGATCCTTTCTAGAGAAGGAGTTTCTGTAACAGCCTGGATTTTGGCCCTTTTCTTTTTCTTTTGATTTACTTGGCTTTTGCTCTGTTTTTCTTTTTGGAGTGGTTCTGTGGCCTTGCCACCTGGGAAATCATCCTCATTCCCCCTCCCAAGTGGCTAATCATTCTCAAAACCTTGCCAAGATCATGTCACTTCACTCCTTGACCAAACCCTAAACTCTTTTTCTAGGCAAAATTCATTTTTCATTAAAGGAATAGCCCTATCTGCCCTAGGTTGTGAAGCAACCTATATTTCTGTCCATCCAAAAATTCCCAATTAATTCTCATAATTCCTTTGGTTCATATATATATCAAATATGCCCAAACATTTCCTTGGCCAGTTCAAAAATAATTTCCCAATAATTATTCTTCATTTCTGTCCAGTGTGGTTTTCTGTGAAGGAAGTGCCACCTATCTTTTCTTGATTTCTCCATAACACCTTGGGAATGCTTATATGTCCAAATAATTGCCTCATGCACAAGTTCAACTTTATTTGCCTAGCCAATCTTCCTCAGCAATTTTTCAAAGCTTCTGTCAAACAGAAGCCATTGTGAAGGAAGTACTAGCTAAGAATATCCAAATGAGTTGTACTTTTGCACACTCCTTAATGTGCTCATATTAACCCCTTCCACCCATTTTAAGCCCCATCCAATCATATATGTGAGCACAGGAGCCAATCTTTGATTCTGGCAATATTTTCAGGTTGTGAAGCAAGTGTATTTTATATTGCTTCAAAAATCTTGATAAATTACCAGATCATTCTTATACCCATAAAACATCTCTCCACCCAATTTTGCATCATTTAATTGAGCCATTTGATCACCAAAATTATTCCAAGTTTCTGGACAGAATTGATGTTTGTGAAGCAAGTGCCATTTTGGCTTGTCAATTTGGCATGAGCTTTTTACAACATCTTTATATGTCCATAATGAGGATTTGCCAAGTTGCATCCCATTCCATAACTCCAAGTGATTGCATCATCCAAATGTTGATTCTGGACCAATTTTGGGGTTACACAGCAACTATATTATTTTGTGGCCCATTGTGCTCCAAAACCTCCAGGATCATAGTCCTTCCTAGCCTAAACACCCCAGACATAACACTTGACACATAGCATCTCTGTGTTGATCACATTGAGCTGATCAAGTTTATTGCAGTAAACTTCAGAGCTCATTTACTATTTAACCATAGCCCCCCCAGATCAAGCCAATGCCTCATAAATGATCTACCCTCGAAGGACAAGCTCCCAGACGTAGGTTGCCATCCTCTACAGCCCTCCCTGTGCGCTGTCTCATGGTGACCGCGTAGCTGGCATGCACGTTTACGCGCTCTGTGCGTTGTGGCATGTCCAGAGCACCGTTGTGCTTTGGCACCACTCCCCCTCCTCGTCTTAGAGCTTGTGAGCATGTCCAGTGGCTGCATCTCATCGTTGTCGTTCCCCTGGGCCTTTCTCCCCCTCCGTTCGCTTGCTCACCGATGCAAGCCGTCGTGCGCCCACGGGCGAATAGTGGCGGTTTGGCTCGAAGCTCGCCGTCATCTTCCTCCCTGTGCTCCCTTGGCCGTCTCTGCCCTGTGAGACTCCCCTTGTGCATCCTCCATCGCCTACCTCTGAGCTCGCACGCAGGGGCACGCATCCATGGCGCCAGACACACGTCTGCAGTGGTGCCAGCTCGACCTCCTCCCCCGCTGGCTATTAAAGGCCACCCCGAGCCCTCCCGAGCTCACCTCTCGCCTCACCACTCTCCCAGAGCCTCACCGACCACTCCACCGAGCTCGAGGAGCTCTAGTTCTTTCTCCATGGACACCATGTCCACCTCGGATTCGGCCTAAATTATCCTAATGCCGAGCCTCCCCCTCCGTTCCTCCACCACCAGTAGCCTCCACAAGTCCCCTGGAGCCTCCCCAACAGTTCTCCTCCTCCTCTGGTGGCCGTTGGCGCGAGCCCCGTTGGTGCCCGAAGCCCTCCTCCACCATGGCCATTGCTCCACGTGCTCCACTGCTCTCCGGCATGGGCAGACCAGTCAGGTCGATGCGGCTCATCGTCCTGGTCACTCCGGTGGCCGGAGCATCGTCGGAGGTGGCCTATGGCATCGGGACGGCCGCCGGTGCCGCGCTCCTCCCTCTACCTCCGTCGGGAGGCGTCGAGCGAGAGGAAGGAGATGAGGCCGCTCCCCTCCAGCTGGCCTGGACCCCGCGGGCCCCAGGTGTCAGCGATCCCAAGCCGCGGCCCCACCCCTACCACGCTGGATAAGTGGAAGCGTAGTTGACAGAATGCATTTTCGATGTTGGAAAGGGTATTTCTGTTTAACCGCGGCTATAAGTGCGCCTTCCTTTAAAGAAAACATATTTCCGCCGAGTGGGCTTTCAGTTCAGCCGCCAGGGGCCTGTCTGTGAATAAATATTTACCGATTAGTCCCTGGTCTTCAACCCTTCACAACTTTTTGCTTGTTACTCCAAATGAGGTGAATCCAAAGCCCATTTCTTCGTTTCGCCGAGCCCGTTCTGTTCGTTTCATTTTCACCATGTTTTTACATACTAAAAATGACCATTTTTCCCCTGCACTTAATCAGCCCCCTCCGAGAGAAAACAATTTCCAGTGATTCTTTCCGCGAGCTTCTCGCACTTTCTCCTGGTGATTTCTTCCACCCCAGGCAAGCCACACCCTCCATTTGCATCACTGTAATGCAGTGACATGGTTTAATCTATTTGAACTTGTTTAAAATATTGCTATAGCTACATGACTTCGTGCATGGCATTTTTCTCAGAGTATTATTTTGATCTTGTTGTTGCCATGCTATTGTTTGGATTACTACGAGTTATGTTTGTAGCTGATGAGTATCATGTTGCCATTGGAGTATTACTTTGGATGTCATGCTGCCTTTGGATTATTAGTGGTTAGTATGATTATTTTCATGATGCTAGTCGATGTTATGTTACTATTGCTTGGAGTATTAATTTTGGAGATGATGTTTATGTGTGGATCTTAGCTGGATAGCTTTGTTCTTATTATTGGAGTAGTAGGATTATTGTTTTCGGATTCATCATGATAGTAGTGTTGTGCTACCCTTGGAGTATTTTGAGATGATGATATTATGCTTGGATTATTTGTTGGATATTGCCATGACTTGGATTATAGTTTGATAGTTGATATCGGAGTATCAGTTATCATAGTTATATTTTGGGGGTTAAATTCCGTCATTAAGTTGGTCAGGTGCCACCGAACCGAGCTTTTCCAGTGCAACCACATTTTCCTTTATGGGAAGGCCCTAATGCGATGCTATTTTCATGCCTCTCGCTGGTGCCTCCAACGAGGGAAGGTTATGGGCGCGCGCTACACTGATCAGGTAGGCCCGTAGTTGGTATTGAGAGCCCGTAGTTGGTATTGAGAGCTCTTGTCCCCGTTTGGGACCGTTTTGTTTGGCCACGACGGTGGCCGTTGGTGTCTTTGGTAGAGACGGGGCCACCCATGACTTAGCCCAGAGGGGAGTTAGTCGGAGTGGCCGGGAGAGTGTCATGGTAGTAGATCGGTTTTGTCGGAACATCATTGGTCCACCCGAATGGGAGTGCGAGGCCATGGGTTCCATGGTGTGGGTACAGTGCGCTACCTCTGTAGAGTGTGTGTGTTTAATCTATCGATAGCCGCATCCTCGGCCATGGGCATAAGTTCGTACTAGGTCACACCGTTCGATCAACACTCACATGACGGAATGACTTATAGGTGATTTATATGTGAACATTTTGAGCAGTATAGATTGGAGGATGTTGATGATGTTGGGGACCAAGCGTTGGTCATGGTAGTGATCACCGAAAAGATTGCCGTTTGGGGACCAAGTGTTGGTCATGGTAGTGATAGCCGGAAAGATCACCGTTTGAGACCAAGTGTTGGTCATGGTATTGATCGCTGGAAAGATCACCGTTTGAGACCAAGTGTTGGTCATGGTTGTGATCGCCGGAATGATCACCGTTTGATTTTGATCATGAGGTGATCGAGATGGTATATTGCTTGGCCGGTTAGCCAAGAGAGATATGGTTATGGAGATCTAAGATGGTGATTTATCAGTATTGTAGTAGTTTCATATCATGCTTAGTAGGTGCTGTTGTATCATGGTAGTTGTTAATTTAATTAACCTTCTTAATGCTATGTTGTTGTCTTGCCTTGATGTTTTTGGTTGTTGTGAGCGTGCAAGTACATTCAATGTACTGACCTGGCGTGTCATGCCAGATTGGAGGTGATGCCGTGATTGCTTGATTGGTTGTCGTGGTTTCAGTTCGTGCGAGCTAGATCGTGTCCCAGCCAGAGTCCCTGCAGAGTGGAGTTCACTACCTTCGTCGTTGTTCTGCTGCTAGAGGATTTCCGCTGCTATGAGTTGTTCTGCTGCTAGCATAGAGCAAGTGTTGTATCGCATGCGTAGTGTCGCCGTGCTGATGTGAACCTTTGTAACATCAGACCCTTGTATTATTATTCTTGTAATAAGAGCTGATTTGTTCTATGTCAAGTAGTGTCGTATTCTAGAAGACTTCATCTCAATCTCTGGGCTGGAATACGGTGCGTTCCGGTTTCTCTGAGCCGGGGTGCCACAGTTTCTCTCGAAAGAAGTGAGTGGGAGGAAAGTAGAACTTGATGAGGTAATTGTACCTTCTCCAGAATTGGAAAGTAGTTTATCACAGAAATCAGTTCCACTGATTCCTACACCAATTAGTGAGGAAGCTAATGATGATGATCATGAATCTTCAGATCAAGTTACTACCGAACCTCGTAGGTCAACCAGAGTATGGTCCGCACCAGAGTGGTATGGTAACCTATTCTGGAAGTCATGTTACTAGACCATGACGAACCTACGAACTATGAGGAAGCAATGATGAGCCCAGATTCTGCGAAATGGCTTGAGGCCATGAAATCTTAGATGGGATCCATGTATGAGAACAAAGTGTGGACTTTGGTGGACTTGCCTGATGATCGTCAAGTGATAACCCACAAGTATAGGGGATCGCAACCGTTTTGGAGGGTACAGTATTCAACCCAAATTTATAGATTCGACACGAGGGGAGCCAAAGAATATTTGAAGGTATTAGTAGTTGAGTTGTCAATTCAACCACACCTGGAGATTAATTATTTGCAGCAAAGTGATTAGTAGCACAGTAGTATGATAGATTTGATGATAGCAGCAGTAGTAACAGTGACAATAATAGTGATAGCAGTAATATTGTAGTAGTAATAATAGCAGTAGCAACAGTAGTAACTTAGCAAGAACAATATAAGATAAATTGTAGGCCTTGGATCGGTGACTTGTTGGATGATATTCATCATGTGACAGTTATAACCTAGGGCTATACGACACTAGCTCCAGTTCATCGATATAATGTAGGCATGTATTCCGTGAATAGTCATACGTGCTTTATTAAAAGAACTTGCATGACAGTGGCAGCAGGGTCCATATTGGAAACTAAGGGTATTAAGCCTCCTTTTAATAGAGAACCGAAACAAAGCATTAACACATAGTGAATACATGAACTCCTAAAACTATGGTCATTACCGCGAGTGGACACGGTTGTTGTCACTACGGTGTTGTTGGATCATAACCGTAGTAGGTGACTATAACTTGCAAGGTTAGATCTAAAACATGCATATAATGATAAATTCATAAACGGTTCAGATCTGAGTTCATGGTACCTGGGCCCAAAGTGACAAGAATTCATAGCAAAGTCATAGCAACATCAATCTAAGAACATAGTGGATACTAGGGATCAGGCCCTAACAGAACTAACTCGATTACATGATGAATCTCATCCAACTCCTCACCGACTAGCGAGCCTATGAAGGAATTACTCACTCGTGGTGGGGATCATCATGGAATTAGCGATGGAGATGGGTTGGTGATGATGAAGAACGAAGATCCCCCTCTCCCGAGCCCCAAACAGTCTCCAGATCTGCCCTCCCGAGGAAGAACAGGGCTTGGCGGCGGCTCCGTCTCGTGGATCGCAATAATTCTTTCTCCCTAATTTTTTCTGGAAATATGTGATTTTATAGTATCAGGGGGTTGTCTGCGGGGCCACCAGGTGGGTACAACCCACCTGGTCGTGCTAGGAGTGGGGGGCGCGCCCTGGTGGGTTGTGCCCACTCAGGTGCCCCTCTCCGGCAGGTCTTGGGTCCAGAAATTCTTATTATTGATATAAAAGTCCTTGCAAGTGTCGTTCCATTTCGAGAACTTTTATTTCTGCACAAAAACAACACCATGGTAGTTCTGCTAAAAATAGCGTCAGTCCAGGGTTAGTTTCATTCAAATCATGCAAATTAGAGTCCAAAACAAGAGGAAAAGCATGAGAAAACATAGATACATTGGAGATGTATCAACTCCCCCAAGCTTAGACATTTGCTTGTCCTCACGCAATTCAGTTGATAAACTAAAAGTGAGGAAGAAAAACTTTTACGAACTCTTTTGATCTTCTTTGCACAAATAAGCTTAAACAACACCCAGGTTCTCAGCCAACATTATAACTAACCATGTCAATAATACCATTTAAAGATTATAATGACTCATATCAATGACATAATCATCTAGCGAGCAATAATAAAATATCTCAAACAACAAGACGTTGTAAAAACAACCAAGATATAATATGACAATAGTGGTATCTCGCTAGCCCTTTCTGAGAACGCAAAACATAAATGCAGAGCACCTCCAAAGTTCAAGCAACGACTAAACATTGTAATTCATGGTAGAAAAGATCCAGCAATGATGCACCCAACATTAGCTACACATAATGCATAAATCATGACAGCTGTGCTCTACTCAGTTTCTGGCACTTGTTTTAGAAGGTGGTGACACAACCTAAAAGTAAATAGATAGTCCCTTCGCAGAGGGAAGCAGTGATTTGCAGAGGTGCCAGAGGTCAATTTTTAAAACAGAGACAAATGATATTTTGAGACATGCACCCTTCTTATTCACTTCATGACCATCAGTTATCAACATCTTCCATGCTAAGCACGCTAGTGGCGGTTCCAAGCGATAAAAGTAAAGGTTTACTCCCCTCCACCATCAATCACACTCCATGGCTTGTCCGAAACAATGGGTGTCGTCCAAACCAACATCAGTCCCGGGGGAGTTTTGTTCAATTATTTGCATCTTTTAGTTTGGGACTTGGAATCACTATTACCGCCCTTTTTCTCATGCGATGGCGAGTGAATAAACACTCCACCTGAGAATAACCCTCTTAGCGTGGAAGATAGCGACCACCTACTGTCGTTCCATGAATGATCCAGGCACACAAAAAGGATAATTTTTAGAAGTTTTTAGAGGTGGCACATGCAAACACTACAAAAAAATACACTTCCGTGATGATACATGTTTGTCACAGTAGGTCACATTTTCTGTCATGCATGTACATCCATGACGATTTTATGATAGAACCAAGATAGTCATACCTGTGATGTCGTAGAAGTGTTCCATGACATTACCAAAATTATCATCATGGAAGTGTCCACTTCCATGACGATAAATTGCGTGTCACAGAAGTGCTTTCATCAAGGGTGACCGACACGTGGCATCCACCGTAATGGAACGCCGTTAAGCTATCGGGTCCGGTTTTGGATCCGATAACCCGTTAACAGCCCGAACCAATGGGGATTTTCCATGTGTAAAATCATCATTGGCTGGAGGAAACACGTGTCAGCTCCGCATTGGCACAAGTGTCACTCATCCAATGGGCAAGATGCGACTATGATATGTTGACACGTGGACCGGCCCAAAAGTGGCCCATAAAGTTTAAATGGGCCGGCCCAACTAAAGGCCCACAAGATTTTGCAGACCATAATGCGCTGGCAGAGCTAAAGGCCCATGAGATTTTGCGGACCATAATGGGCCTGCCCAACTAAAGGCCCACAAGATTTTGCGGGCCATAATGGGCCGGCCCAGCTAAAGGCCCACGAGATTTTGCGGACCATAATGGGCCGGCCTAGCTAAAGGCCCAAAAGATTTTGCGGACCATAATGGGCCGACCCAGCTAAAGGCCCACAAGATTTCGCCGACCATAATGGGCCGGCCCAGCTGAAGGCCCACAAGATTTTGAGGACACTAGTAGGCCGGCCCATTAACAGGCTGCCATGTTTTGGGCCAAATGCCAAGACATATTTGATCTGGTCCATTAACAGCTAGCCATGTTTTGGGCCTAATAAAGGCCCATATGAGATCCGGCCCGTTAAAAGCCTACGACGTTCTGGGCCAAATTACGGGCCAGATCAGGGCCAACCCTTTAAGAGGCTTTGGGCTAAATTATGGCCCATATCAGATTCGGCCCATCAACTAGATGCTATGCTTTTGGGCCCACTTGCTAAAGGCCCATTTAGTAATTCGTCCTGATATTAGTTTCAGCCTGTTAAAGGCTCGTTTAACATTTTGGCCTATATTTATTTCGGCCTGTTAAAAGCCCGTCATATAGTTGGGCCTAACTACGGCCCGGTTTGCATCCGGCCTACTCACAGCCAATAATCTGGTTGGGCCAAACAAGGACTGAGACAATTTTGGCCTGTTAAAAGCCTGTGATTTGATTGGCACAATCATGGGCTGGGGTCTATTTCGGCCTGCTACTGGCCCTTGAGCTGTTCGGCACATTTCAGGCCCAACCTACTTTTCAGCCTCCTAAAAGCCCATTGAGTTTTTTTGCAAAAATAGGGCCGGCGGTTTACTCAGCCTATTAAAGGCCCGAATATACTAGTGGGCCAGTTTACATTTAGGCATGTTAATGGACCAAGATGATGGGGCCCATGATGTAGATCATACATAGTGATTTGCATGACGGCCCGATTATGTACCGTAATTTTACGGTTTGGCCGGTTTACTGCGAAGACAGGATATATATACAGGAAAATAACTGCAGCATCATGAATAAGAAAAAACCTAGACTATACAATAAAGAAATTACAGCATATTACATCCACAGGGCATCAAAGTTTGCCACTATGATAATAAAGCACAAGTAGACATCAGATTACATACACTAGGCATCAAAGATCGCGACCCGTGCAAATAAACACGCCGACAAAATAATATACAAAACCGACATCACTTCAATAGAGTTCAAGAAAGGTTAGCCCTGCTCGGGAGATGTAGTGCAAGCAGCTGAGCAAGCTGATGAGACTGCACTTTTTTGACACTTATATCCTCCTCACTCTAAAACATAATAAAGCAGACATATGACAGGTTTTGCACATATAAGTATTAGTGCTGACAATTCATCACATTTCTTACTGACGAATAAAGTGACATTGTGAAAAATAGTATTAACACAATATGGAATTGTTCAGGTCAAGATATGGCAGGAAATGACATTGTGAAGGAGTTGGCAGCTTCACGACACCACTGGATTACATATCAATAACTCATAAGTATCAATGGTTAGTGTGCTGTCAATTTATCCCATTTCAGATTGGCAAATAAAGAGATGATTTAAATAATAGTAGAATGATACGACATTGTTCATGGTTAAGACATTGCAGAATATGACATTGTGCTGTATTGGGTAGGTTCTCCACACCACTGGATTACGGATCAAGAACAGAAGCATACAGGCAATGCAAAAGAAAATCACTTGCTCTGTATTGTTTAATTTACATGGTATGAAGAAGGAACTTGGTTGTACAACTGAAAACTTAAATTGAGAAGGACAAACTTTTGTTTATGAACTACATAATAAAATTTAACATGCAATTTGATGCAAACACCAAAAACAAAAAGTTGTTGCAGTCATGCCTAACCAAATATACACAACAAAGTTCGAAGGCTTGAGAAGGACAAACTTACATTATTGGTGAAGACAGGCTCTATAAAGCCCTTGTCCATGCTGATGGGGGGGGGGTGGGGAATTCAAGAAGTTTACCACAAAATCTTCTTCATAAGCATTGCAGAGTGATGGTACATGAATAACTACCAGTCAATATAAGTACACTGCTAAAGGGCAGTAGGTACTTACAAGAACAATGCAGAGCTAAAAAAGTTCATTGGCATTGGATATATTCTACACTAATGTAACCATTCATACAGATCAGATAATTTGGAGCAAACAATTGATAAGCAAGCCATCATGCATACTGCTGTCACATAATGAACCAGGTATGTATGCAATTACAGTGATACAGGACAACAGGTACTAACAAGAGCAAAGCAGCGGGCGGCATATTTGCGATATCCTGTCGTTCTTTTCAAACCGGAATTCTTCTTCGAGCAGATTTCCTGCAAAAAAGATCCATAAGGCACATGCGGAAAAGTAGAAGTTCAAATTGTCATGTGATTTCATAGACAGTACCTCATCTTGGGAACGAGACCAGTGCATAACAAGGTTTTTCCATTCAATGTCTTCTAAATTTAGCACATGAGACTTCACCAAAAATTCGTTTATAGACTTGCCATCAAAGTGTGATTTCCTCCGGTAACACCGATACTGTTGCAATTATTCCTGGAAAAGCGCAAGCAAGCTTTGCTCGTCATGACTATCCAGATTGACCCTCGCCTACTTACAACAATGTAATGTAAATCATTGACGTGTTTAATTAGCAGAAAACAGGAAAATAATCACCATGAATAATAGCACTTACACGTAAGTGGGACAGGAAGATGTGAAAATTGTGTTTGTCTTCACTATAATCTTCCCATGATGGGAATATATGCACGTAGTCCCTAACAACATTGAAAGCATTGTTTTCTAAACTGGTAATAATTGGAATGGGGTTCCAATCTGCTGGAATTGGCTGTCTTTGCAGTTGGGATAGGTCTTTGGCCGGTGGACTTGTTGTACTTTTTGCTGGAGTGGGATTTTTCTGTGGTACGGCTGGTGCTATGGCAACTGAAATCGGCATACCTTTTGCTGGAGTGTAGGTCCTGTGTGGTGGGGCTAGTGGTGTGGCCAATGAAGTATGGGTACAGTCTGCTGGAGTCGGTCCTACGTTTTGTATCACTGGTTGTACAACCATTGTAAGTGGGGTGCTGTCTGATTTCTCTGGCACCACCACATTTTGAAGGACTTTGCTGGTGCTCCTTCAGGTTCGGCAATCACCCTCTTCCTTTTTGATGTCTGATGCACAAGAACATCATTTGAGTGAAAAAACATGGTATGATGACAGATGGAATATGTATTTATAATGGATGGGCATGGCATCTCGACATATATGACGAGTAAACTAAGCAGATGGCAATGCAACAAAGTAGAAGAAATGCAAGACAACATACGCAAGATACGCGCAATCAATAAAACCTTGCCAAATTAGAACAAGCACCTTGATGGGTGAACAGGACAGGCCATCTGCCTTTGACTCCTCGAGGTTAGAATAGTCATTTGGATCTTATTCTGAACAAGAATCAACAGGTGGGGAGCGTATGAGTTTCATTGCATTCAGAATGGCACTCAATGCCTTGGTGCCAATTTTGTAAGTCATTACAGTGTCTAGCTTCAAGAGTGGACTGCTGCTAGTGCCACACAAAGCAGCTACACATATCATAGTGTAGATATAATGGGAAAACCGTAGGTATCAGAGTAAAATCAGCAATGTGGAACTTGCTGGAATATATGTGCTAGTATTGCCGGTATGGATATAACGGCTTCGGATACTAGCTCTCTTCAACTGAAGGTGCGGTACTGTTAATATTAGTGTAACTCTCAAAGGCGACACAGCTCCTCGCATTTTCTTGCTATTCTTATAGGATTCAAGTGGGCAGGCCACTACAAATCCTATTCCTATGTTTACAAAATCCTACGAATTAAAGAGGCCCAAAGAGTTCAAAGTGTCCATCACAACTGACCGTATAGACCTTTATACTGCAAATGTACCTGCTCATCTTCACTACAAGGAACATACTATACTCCTATCATACTCCCTCGGTTCGAAAATATAAGTCTTAGTAGAGATTTCCACTATGGATCACATACAGATGTATCCAGATACATTTTAGAGTGTAGATTCACTCATTTTGCTCCATATGTAGTCCATGGTGGAATCTATACAAAGACTTGTATTTAGGAACGGAGAGAGTACTTATTAAAGAAGAACGGAAGAGGAACATGCTAAAGAAGAGCAAGCAGATTTTGGATAATAAAATGTTCGTTGTGTAGTGCCCACACATGATGAACCAGAGCGCATTAAGAATGCAACTCCCTGTTGTCTCTCTATATGCGGTGCACATGCTTTTCAAAAATAAAGTAGGAACATTATCTGACCAATTAAACGCTATCTGTTTTAGTAATATCAGCATCATATCAGATTCGTATTTGAGAAAAATTTTTGGAATTATGAGTGGCACGTTGTTTAGCTTGATGGATTCAGGAGCAGTGCTAAGCAGGTATGATGATGGTATTGAATATAAAGGCATGTCTGCATGCAAGTCGCGTGACTTTTGTCATTTGGGTCAGTCGACCATTTTAGGCGGTTGGATGAAGATCCTATGTCTCCTAACTCTTCTTCTTCCTCGTCTCTGATTCTTCCCATACAGAACACCTCACGGGCCGCCGGCCAGACCACCGGCCCCCACTGCCTGTGTTCCTCCGCCACCCCCGCCCCGCCCCCACCCGCGTCGAGTTTTCTTCGTTCAGCGAGGCCCCACCACCGCCCCCACAACTATCGTCCCCAACTGTGCCCCTTCCTTCGCACCGGCGAACTCCGACGAGCTTTGAAAAATCGACGGACCCAACTTTGAAATTTAGTCAACTGTGATTTAACTAGTGTGGAATATAAAAGGGGAAAACTATAAGCATTGCGAGTACAGTGCTGAGCATGCCATGGCGGATCTGAAGGTGCAAACCGGAGAAAGGCAACTTGGCAACCAATGTTTGCTTTCAACTAGCAAGTAAGTGATGGACAAGAAATCAGAGTAAAGAAGTGGTGATCTATTTTCTTGCTGCGATAAATAAGTTGAGTAGATACGAAAGAGTACTGCCCCAGAAAATGGCCCTTGTACTCATCAGCCCTAGGATAACTATTAGCTGATGAGGCACCAACTTGATACAGAAATTCCAAGCAAATACAAAATATGTAGTACAAGACCATTCTGGTCTGTGAGTACAACAAATGGTTTCTAATGGTTGATGGCAGAAGCGGTTTGTGAATCATCGGTGTCTATGGGACTCCATTTCCGACGGGAACAGCTGACCAGGCTAGCTCCTATCTTCGCGAGGCTGCTATCACCGTTGCTTAGGTTCCGGGGCTGTCATCACGTCGCTCCTCTCCGTGCAAGAAATCTGGCCAAGACAATAGCCAGGGACAAGCCCGTGAGTACTTTGAATGTACTCGCAAACATTATGAACACGGGTATAATATAATAATGATGTGCTGAAAATATTTTATACTCATGACGTCAGTCACAAAATATAAATATAACTCTGATGCGTGTAAGCATGTTATATATGAATATGTAATATCATAGAAGTAGTAAAAATATAATGAAATAAATAACAAGCATGCCACAGTCGGGCGTCTGAGAGACACCACAGAAAGGGCTTTAAAAGAAATGCCACAGTCGGGCGTCTGAGCGACACCACATAAAGGGCTTTAAAAGAAATGCCACAGTCGGGCGTCTGAGCGACACCACATAAAGGGCTTTAAAAGAAATGCCACAGTCGGGCGTCTGAGCGACACCACATAAAGGGCTTTAAAAGAAATGCCACAGTCGGGCGTCTGAGCGACACCACATAAAGGGCTTTAAAAGAAATAATCATAGTGAATATCCCGGAGGTAGAACCATCCCAGAGATATTCGATAATACCAAGAATATCACGGGTTAGTCCACAACAAAATAATACTCATTATTATCACATGTCACAAGTTGCAATATCAGTTCTGATTTAATAGTTTCACCTCCAAAGATTGACACTAAGACCGACACTTGACCCATCCCAGGCTGTAGTCCTTAACCATGGACACGGCTATTCGAATAGGTTTAATCTTTACAGAGGTGTACTCTTTACCCACGAGTAACGGATTCCTTTAGTCCATCGGGACTAATTCCGTCTACGGTCTTTTTGTTGAGAACACACCTAACTTGCACACACCAGCTTAACTCACATGTGTCTGGAATCACCCATGACACCTGTCAAGCAAACTCTAAGTGGGGAGGCTACAACCTCGACGTAACATGGGATCACAAATTTATACCGCGCGCAAAACTGGGGAAGCTACCCCCTTCGGCTACAACCGAAACACCCATGCTCCCGGACCAGGTGGCATGACTACCGGATGCCTCCAGTATCTTCCACCACGGCCTCTCTGTATGGTGTGTGCTAGGAAAGGGGTTGACAACTTACTGAACCGTACCCTACTAATCGTAGAGACGAGTGGTAGTACGAAGCAAGTATGGGGGTTACTAGCACAAGACTCGATCTACGGTCGACTCAGGAGGTTGTATTATATCCTGCATGATTAGCATAACAATGCACATATTTCAAATAACAGATAGAAACATCACGCGACATACCCTTCATGCCATACCGGACACGACCGTCTCGACGGAGGACTAGGGACAAGACTGTGTCTACCCAAGACAGAGGCCTTCCCGGCTTCCCTTCCAGTATGCATGAAAGACGTATGACGGTGATTCCATCACAATTCATGTCAACTTCATTAGCATAAACTCATTGAAAATGCACTCATAAGTAGGATCACTTCCTCACATAAAATGACGTATGCACGTGTCGCGGTGGTGCTGTCACCGATTCAAACAACACACACATAAATTTCACCAGGGTTCAGAATGCTTGCCTTCAGGTCATGGGAAAGAAGGGTGCATCCAAAACATCTTGAAATCTTCAAAAATCCTATTTAAAATAATATATATATGAATTAACACACAAAAACAAAACAGCACAAAAAGTTGTCTTGAAATTTTTTCAAATAAATCTTAAAATAAACTAGACAATATTTGAAAGAGGTAGGACAAAGAATTAATTCATTTGGAGCTGTATTTAAAAACATACAGTCGGTCAAAGTTTGGTCAAAAATCTGATATTTAAAATAAAAACAGAAAGAAAATGTTTCAAAATATACGTACACGTCGAAGGCGCATTTTGGAAAGGCGCTTTCACTTATCCAGCGTGGCTGTGCCTGAGTCACTGACAGTGGGCCCGCCTGGCCCACTGGTCAGGTTTGACTGGTCTCCCTCCCTCTTCTTCCTCGGGCCGGGTAGAGGCGGGGATTCCGGCGATCGTTGCCGGCGAACGGCGGCTCCTCGTGGGCTCCAGATGACCAGGGTGGCTCCACAAGACCAAGACGGTCCCTCCGATGGTCACTTTGCTCTCTGGGGTGGTCGGGGCTGCCAGCGGTGAGCTCTGCGGCGGACGGTGGTCGTCGGAGAAAGTGAGTTTGAGGCAAAAGTGGCTTTCGATCAAAATCGAGTAGGGGAACGTGCTCACGGGAGGAAGGGAAGGTTCCTGGTGGAGAGAGTGGAGAGGGGGAGGCTTTGGTGGCGCTGGACTGGTTGGGTCAGTGGCCGCGGCTAGAGTTGCCGGAGAGGAAGGAGACGACCCTTTCCCAACGATTGACGGCTAGGGGGGCACGGGTGGGACGGTGTGAGGCTGCCTGTGTGCGTGTTTGAGCTTGGGGTCTCTTTAAATAGGCGCTGGAGGTCGGTTCCGAGGCGGCCGGCGATAAGGATGACGGCGAACTGCCCTGCTGTAGCTAGGGCGATGTGGCGGCAACGAGCGCTAGTGGACACGATTGCGGATGAGTACGCACTGTTCTAGGAGGCAGGTGGCAAGCGTTGGCGGCTTGGGCGGCGCTGCCATGGCCGGGCCTGCAAGCGGCCGTCAGCTAGCCGCCACGGCCGTCCTGACGGCGGCGCTGTGGGGTGCCAGGTTGGTCGGGGTGGTGTGGCGATGCAAGGGGACACGGCGTGCTAGCTGGGGCCGGTCACGGGCCGGATTTGGGTGCGGGGTGCGACGCGGCGTCTCGGGCGCACGGCTGCCAAACGCATGCTCTAGGCGCGCCCAGAGCACGCCCAGGACATGCTCGACGAAATGCCAGGGCATCCTAGAGGTTGCGGTTGAGGCTGGCAATTAACAGAACTAGTCTAGGTTTAGCAAGGGGACTGAGGGACATGGTGGATTGGTCAGGGGCTCAAGTTCACCATGTAAACTTGAATTCATGCCAAAACTGGCTGTGCACTCAGGGTGTTTGACAAAATGCCAAAAGCACCTAGGTAGTTCTTGGAGTGGTCAAATTCTCCAGATTAGTGTCTCTATGGATGTAAGATACAGTGGTGAGGTTAGTTTGCAAAAAGGAGAAACTTGCTAATGCAAGTTTTGCAAAACTACACTTCTGGACAGGGAGTAGATGGCATCATTACATGGGCTAAGAGTGCTCCAAAGAGTGCATGCTCCTGGACTTAGGGGTTTTGCAGGGTTGGCTACAAGCATGAGAAGACACAAGGTCACTTGAGCAAGAAAGAATGGGGTTGCAGTAGAAAGCACAGGTCTGGTCCAGAATGAAAATGATGTTGATTCACTCAAAAATTTCAAACAACAACATTGGCTTTTTGCATAAAGTGGAATCATATGCTGCTACTAACATCCCATAATTTTGGTGGAGGCTCTAGGGCATTATTTAAATGGGTTGCAGTGCAAAACTGTCCACTGGACCAGAGAAGAAAAACAGGCACAAAACTCATAATATGCAATGAAATAGATATATAATTGCACAGAAATGATTTAGAGACCTCACATGATGTCTCTAAATTTTGGTTGAATTTTTAGCTAAGTTTATCAACTGGTTGAAGTAGAAAAAGAGCTCCAAAACTCAAACAAGTCATTTTAATGATTTAAGCTCAGGGTGAAATAAATTTATATATAAATCTACTGATTTAGAAATTGTTTTAATGAGATGGCCTAGGAGTCCAAAATTTTGGAAAGCTCCACCAGGGAAAGATAAAACTCAACAACATAAAGAAAAAGAAAAGGAGTTTTCTTTTTGAAATCCTCAGAATAGTCCAGAATGCAAAAATTTAAAAACTCCTGGCAAGATTTTAATATCAAAAACTTGGTTAAATTTTTGGGGTGTTACAACACGCCTGTTGCCGCTTGCTATGTGGACTGGAGTGGAGTAGTCGATCAACCAATCTTCCGGCTTCACGGAGCCATTGTACTTGGGCGTGTCTCTTGGGAGCGAGAACCCTTTAGGGAAGGGCTCATCGCGGATGCGGGGGCCAAAGCAGGGCAGGCCCACATCGTCTTCTTCTTCCAGTGCCAGGGATCGCGCAAGGCGGTCGATCCGATGGTGGGCATCATTCTCGCCGACTCCTTCGTGGCGACCTAGTCGGCCGCTGAGAGTCGGATGCGTGACAGGCGGCGGGGTGGGGTATCTCTCCCCACGAGGCGGAGGAGGAGGTGGATCGCCTCGCCGCTCCACGGCTCAAGGGCGGCCTTCTGCGTCGCGCTCGATGGTGACTCGAGTCCCGCTGCGGCTAGCAGCTGACTCCTTCTCTTGCCTTGTGCGGGCGCCGCCCGCAGTCGGTGTACGTGACATCGCGCCGTGCTCTCAGCAAGGGCGGCTTCCAGCGCGGACGCCGGCTTCGTGCCGCTCTGCGGCCGCGTCGATCAACTGCTGGATGCGTCTGGTAATGTAGGGGAGCTCGTCGGCCCCTAGTCCATTCAACTCGTCTATGATCGACTGAGCAGCGCATAGGTTCTCGAGAGGCGTGGCGTAGACTGGGTGGTCCGCTCCCAGCATATCGGTGATGGCCGCGCCGCGCTTCTTGACGACACCGGCTTGGCTTGGTCCTTCAGGAGGCGGCATACCGAAGGTGGCGCGGTCTACTTCGCGCTGGTGAGCTTCAGTGAGGCGTCTCATGGTGGCTATCTTCTGGCCCTCCGTAATGAGGGCAAGGCGGCGTGCCTCCAGCGCCTCGGCGTTGGCGTCGGCTGGGATGGGGGTGGACAGGTCGTGCATCACCGTTTGCAGGGCGTCATGGGCGTTCTCGCCGGAGGTGACACCATGGCTGATGACTAGCACGTCGATGACGGTGCTGCCGCCACTGTCGGCTCGAGGAAGAGGGTCGTCGAAGATGATCAATGAGGGAGTCCTGGATTAGGGGGTGTCCGGATGGCCAGACTAAGACCTTTGGCCGGACTCCCGGACTATGAAGGTACAAGATTGAAGACTCTGTCCCGTGTCCGGATGGGACTTTCCTTGGCGTGGAAGGCAAGCTTGGCGACACGATATGAAGATCTCCTCCCATTGTAACCGACTCTGTGTAACCCTAGCCCTCTTCGGTGTCTATATAAACTGGAGAGTTTTAGTCTGTAGGACGAACAACAATCATACCATAGGCTAGATTCTAGGGTTTAGCCACTCCGATCTCGTGGTAGATCTACTCTTGTACTACCCATATCATCAATATTAATCAAGCAGGAGTAGGGTTTTACCAACATCAAGAGGGCCCGAACCTGGGTAAAAACATCATGTCCCTTGCCTCCTGTTACCATCCGCCTAGACGCACTGTTTGGGACCCCCTACCCGAGATCCGCCGGTTTTGACACCGAAATTGGTGCTTTCATTGAGAGTTCCTCTGTGTCGTTGCCTTTAGGCCCGATGGCTTCTTCGCTCGTCAATCGCGATGCGGTCCGGGATGAGACTTCTCTCCCCGGACAGATTTTCGTATTCGGCGGCTTCGCACTGCGGGCCGACTCGTTCGGCCATCAGGAACAGATCGAAATTGACGCTCCTGGCCATCAGGTCAGGTTTGGAAGCTTAAACTACACGGCCGACATCCGCGGGGACTTTATCTTCGACGGATTCGAGCCACGACCGGGCGCGCCGCACTGTCACGATGGGCATGATTTAGCTCTTTCATCGGACAATGCCTAGAGCGTCACTCAGGTGTCCGCTCCGACCATTAGCTCGGAGCCCACTACGCCAGTCGGGGACGGACGGTTGGACGCCACCCCGGAAACTGCAATCTCTACGGCTATAGTGCCGGATACCAGCCTAGTCCCTCGCAAGGCCCGTGACTCCAAGGTGCCGGACTCCGATCCGGACTCCGTAAATCCCGCACCTCTTCCGATTAAGCCCGATTGGGCTCCGGTCATGGAGTTCACCGCCGCGGATGTCTTTCAGCACTCACCTTTTGGCAACATCCTGAATTCGTTAAAGTCTCTCTCTTTGTTAGGAGAGCCCTGGCCGGCCTACGACCAACACAGTTGGGATGCGGACGATGAAGAAATTCGTAGCCCACCCACTCCGTAGCCACTATCGATGATTTAACTGACATGCTTGACTTCGACTCCAAAGACATCGACGGCATGGACGCCAATGAAGGAGACGATCAAGAACCAGTGCCTATAGGGAACTGGAAAGCCACCTCGTCATATGACATATACATGGTGGACACCCCTAAAGCGGGGGATGGGGAGGAGAAAACGGAGGATGATCCCTCCAAGAAGCAACCCAAGCACCGACGTCAGCGGCGCCGCTCTAAGTCCCGCCAAAGCAAAAATGGCGATTCCGGCACTGGAGATAACAATACGCCGAACAGTGCCGAGGACAACCCCCTCCAGCAAGATTCAGTGCAGGAGGACGAAGGAGCCATCCCTCATGAGAGAGCAACCGACAAAGAGGACGAGGACGACAATTACATGCCTCCCTCCGAAGACGAGGCAAGCCTCGACGACGACGAATTCGTCGTGCCAGAGGATCCCATCGAACAAGAGCGTTTCAAACGCAGACTCGTAGCCACGGCAAGCAGCGTCAAGAAGAAACAGCAGCAGCGTAGAGCTGACCAAGACTTGCTAGCCGACAGATGGACCGAAGTCCTGGCGGCCGAAGAGTATAAACTAGAACGCCCATCCAAGAGCTACCCGTAGTGCAGGCTGCTACCCCAACTTGAGGAGGAAGCAACTAAACCTACATCACCAGCGTACGATGCGCCCGATCGGCCACCCCGTGGCAGCGATAGAGAGGCCTTCAGACCCTCAACCCAGGCCGCCCCCCAACACCGCTGAAAACATACTAGAGTACGGGGAGACGCAACAGACCTGCAAGACATCTTGGAGAATAAGGCAAGGCAAACAAGATCGATCTAGGGATCACATGGGCACCCCGCTTCACGTGACGCTAGCCGTCACGCCGGACATAATAAGTATGGCCCGGCCGAATACAACAGACCAAGCTCGTCCGAGCTGCGTCGCGATATAGCCCAGTACAGGGGCGCCACACACCCACTATGCTTCACATAATAAGTAATGGATCATCAAATCCCCGAGGGCTTCAAGCCCGTAAACATCGAATCATACGATGTCACAACAGATCCTGCGGTATGGATCGAGGATTATCTCCTTCACATCCACATGGCCCGTGGTGATGATCTACACGCCATCAAATACCTCCTGCTCAAGCTTAGAGGACCAGCTCGACATTGGCTTAATAGCCTGCCAGCAGAGTCAATTAGTTGTTGGGAGGACCTGGAATCCGCATTCCTCGACAACTTCCAGGGCACGTATGTGCGACCACCAGACGCCGATGACCTAAGCCACATAATCCAGCAGCCAGAGGAATCGGCCAGACAATTCTGGACATGGTTCCTAACCAAGAAAATCCAAATAGTCGATTGTCCGGACGCCGAGGCCCTCGTAGCCTTCAGGCACAACATCTGAGACGAATGGCTTGCCCGGCACCTAGGACAGGAAAAGCCGAAGTTTATGGCATCCCTCACGACACTCATGACCCGCTTCTGCGCAGGAGAAGACAGCTGGCTAGCTCGTAGCAACAACATAACCAAGATCCCCGGCAATTCGGATACCAAGGATAACAACGGCAGGTCACATCGCAACAAGCATAAACACCGTATTAACGGTGACAATACTGAAGATACGGCAGTCAATGCCGGATTTAGAGGTTCTAAACCAGGTCAGCGGAAGAAGCCATTCAAAAGAAACCCTCAGGGCCCATCCAGCTTAGACCGGATACTCGATCGCTCGTGCCAGATACACGGCACACCCGAACAACCAGCCAATCACACCAATAGGGATTGTTGGGTGTTCAAGAAGGCAGGCAAGTTAAGTGCCGAGACCAGAGACAAGGGGCTACATAGCGATGACGAGGAGGGGCCCCGGCCGCCGAACAACAAAGGACAGAAGGGATTTCCCCCGCAAGTTCGGACGGTGAATATGATATACGCAACCCACATCCCCAAAAGGGAGCGGAAGCGTGCTCTCAAGGACGTCTATGCGCTGGAGCCAGTTGCCCCAAAGTTCAACCCATGGTCCTCCTGCCCGATCACCTTTTATCGACGGGACCATACCACCAGCATCCGTCACGGCGGATTCGCCGCACTGGTCCTAGACCCAATTATCGATGGATTCCACCTTACCAGAGTCCTAATGGATGGCGACAGTAGCCTGAACCTGCTTTACCAGGACACAGTGCGAAAAATGGGCATCGATCCTTCAAGGATTAAACCCACAAAGACAACCCTCAAAGGTGTCATATCAGGGGTAGAAGCCAGCTGTACAGGCTCGATCACACTCGAGGTGGTCTTCGGATCCCCGGATAACTTTCGGAGTGAGGAGTTAATCTTCGACATAGTCCCATTCCGCAGCGGCTATCATGCCCTGCTCGGGCGAACCGCATTTGCCAAATTCAATGCGGTGCCGCATTACACATATCTCAATCTCAAGATGCCAGGACCTCGCGGAGTCATCACGGTAAATGGAAACACCGAACGCTCTCTTTGAACGGAGGAGCACACGGCGGCCCTGGCAGCGGAAGTACAGAGTAGCCTCTCAAGGCAGTTCTCCAATCCTGGTGCCAAACGTCCGGACAACGTCAAGCGAGCCCGAAGTAACCTACAACAAATCCGGCTGGTACGTTCCGAGCAAGCATAGTAGTGCGGCCCCAACCCCCACCTCCGTCAAACGGCGATACTGGTACCACGCATACATAATTACGCCTTAGAGATACCATGGGCATAAGGGGAGGGGCACAACACCGGCACGCCCAGAATGCGGCTCAACCGCACTAAGGGGCTCCCTATTTCGCCGTTTTCCTTTTAACACACTTTTAGGACCCAACTATTCGGAAGGCTTGTCCGGCAATACTCTCACCGAACCAACGATGCAATAGCTAGGGAGGAAGCAAGCCACGTCAAAAGTCCAGGTGGTCTCTATAACGAGTTTAATACATGTTTCTCTTACAATCTTGCATCTTGCCCCTGAAGGGGAATATGTCAAATACTCCCATCTCTTGCTTACCGCAGTTTTTGTATCGTTCTGCTTTCGCAGCAGCCCTTTTTTAATGAACAATATATAGCTCTTACCTATTATTGTACTTATCTATTTTTATATGCAAATATGTTCAGTCATGACACTATGCAACCGTACACTTTGGTACGGATAATACACCAGGGGCTTACAACACCCCATAACATGGTGTGAGAAGACCAAACACTCTAACAAGTGCGGCACCCCGAACTTATAGCACTATATGCATCGGCTCCAAATCATGTCTTTGGTCAATAGTTGGGTTTGCCCGGCTCCCATGTTTTGGTACCTTACGTTCTGCATTGTTGGTTAAGGTAGCGTTGGGAGAACTACTGCGATTGTGCCCCAGTTGAGCTGGGTTAACACCTCAGTAGAGAAAGCTAAAACTGACTGTCATGATAGTGCGAGGGACCAGTCGTTGTTCGCGAGGTTTCTTCGAGTCCTTAAAGACTTATGCCGCTTCGAGCGAGGAACCGGACTTATCCGGCCTAGGCGTGGATAGCGCCCCAAACTCGGTCTTCCGAATACTAGGGGCTTCGCCGAAATTTAAAATTATAGAATTCTATGGCTAAGTGAGAGTGATAAAGCATTATAAGTCCGACGGCCTGGTTCGTTGTCCTGAACGCCTCCCTAGATGGACCCAAGAATGGGAACAAGAGCGCTCAGGTTTATCCTGAACACCCCAGCACTCGTGGCATGGGGGTCGAAGCTGACGACTTGGATCTCTCAGATTTGATAAATGGCCGCACATAAGGTAATATTTTAAATTAACAAGCGTTGCTTAACGCATATGAACAAAGCTTCGGCGTATAGGATAACAAATGCGAGTT
The DNA here is from genome assembly GCF_002162155.2 of Triticum dicoccoides. NCBI lineage: Eukaryota > Viridiplantae > Streptophyta > Magnoliopsida > Poales > Poaceae > Triticum > Triticum dicoccoides. Next base: position 613,764,143 of record NC_041385.1, read on the forward strand.
TACTCAAAAATTACATCTTTGGAGCACTCATCCGCTATGCGGCGGGCACCCTTCAGAATGCCATTATAATACATCTTGGGCGTATGATACTCCTTGCCCAGCAGTGGCGCGTCCGTCAATAGCTTCTCTGTGTCTAGCTTGCCCCAGTGCACCTTAGCACGGGCAAGGGCCCGAAGGGCACCTTCAATACAAACGGAGCGCTTGACGACCTCAATCCACGGACACGCGTCCACCAGCCGCCGCACCATACCGAAGTAGCTCCCAGGCATGACTTCTCCAGGCCATAACCGAGCTATGAGGCCCTTCATGGCCTGTTCGGCCACCTTGTGGAGCTCAACCAGCTGCTTCAGCTGGTCGCTCAGGGGCACCAGATGTTTGGCCTCAGCATACTGAGACCAGAACACTTTTTCCATCGAGCTCCCCTCGTCGGCTCGGTAGTATGCGGCGGCATCAGACACACTACGGGGCAGATCGGTGAACGCTTCTAGAGAGCTCCGGATTCGGGTAAGTAGCAGATAATTAACTTTTATATTTTTGCTTTGCATAAAGAATGCCTTACCCGCCGCTATGTTCTTCATCGCCTCGATCTCCTGAAGGGCCTTCTGGGCTTCGGCCTTAGTTGTCTTGGCACTCTCAAGAGCCAAGGAAAGCTCCGACTCTCGAGTCTTCGAGTCACGCTCCAAACTCTCGTGTTTTTCGACGAGAGCCTGGAGCTCTTGCCGCACCTCCGCCACCCACGCCTCCTGCTTCTCTCACTCGGTGCGCTCCAAGGCCGCACTCTTTTCGGCCTTCGAAACTGCCTCTTTCAGGGTCACCACCTTGGTCGTGGCTCCTGCAACATTAACGTTGGTCCTGTTATTATTATGCAACCAAGTATTTCTATATACATTTACAGGAGGTACTATGTACCCTCTTTATCCTCGAGCTGCTTCTTGGCACGGCCGAGCTCGCTCTCGGACCGCTCGAGGCTTCCCTTCAAGGCATTGACCTCCGCAGTCAATGCGGCAGAGGTCAGCAGCGCAGCCTGCATTCCCATATTGACATATTTCTATTAGACTCCTGCATATATCTTTTGAGATCCTCAGTTCGGCTTTTCTTTCCGAACACCGAACTGAGCATCAGGGGCTACTGTCTATGCGGTAACATTTTTTATATATGTTTTTGAACACATACCTCAAAGCCCGTTAACAGGCTTGTGCAGGCTTCCGTCAGCCCGCTCTTGGCGGACTGAACCTTCTGAATCACCGCACTCATAACAGTGCGGTGTTCTTCGTCGATGGAGGCGTCGTTAAGCGCCTCTAGCAAATTGTCCGGTGCCTCTGGTGGACGGAAGTCGTCGGCGTCGCAGGCTTGCCCTTCTTATGAAGGCGCCGCCTGTCGGGCTCTGGAACCACTGATGGTTCCGGAGCAGTGTCCGGCCCCAGGCCGGACTTAGATCCCTTCGGGGCTTTACCCCCTTTGGGCTGGGAGCCCGGAAGGTCGCCTTGTGGTGCTTCCAGGACCACGTCCTCCTGGTTTTGTCGCCTATGGGACTCCACCTCAGCGTCATCTATAGGGAGAGGGGAGGAGGCCGTCGGAAGTGAAGTGCTATTCACATCCGACGAATTCAGAGATCCGCTCGACGAATCGCCAAGCTGAGCTCTGGGCGGACTGCATGATTAGCTTCGGTGTTAGAAGCTATCAAATAATAAAGGAGTGCAATAAGTCATTCGGGTAGCCAGCCACTTACAATTTTGCCAGGGGCTTGACCCTGGATGGCCAGTCCTTCCCACTGTCTTCAGCGTCGGGGGCGTAGTCCGGCAGAAGGGACTTCCCCTTCTTGGAACCTCCGGCTTCCCCGGTTGGGGCGGCCTTTATCTTCTTTCCTCCCCCCGTTGGAGGGGAAGAGGCATCTTCTTCTTCCTCCTCCTCCTCGTCTTCGGAGGTGGAGGGTGCGTTGGGGCCGTCGGGCAAATCGGATGACACCGGGCGCCGGGAACTCTTTCGGGTCCCCGTGGCCTTCTCCTTGGCCTTCTTCTCCGACACCACATGGGGTGCCGGAAGCAGTAGCTTCGCTAAGTGTGCGTCTACTGGGCCTTCGGGCAAAGGGGCCGGACAGTCGAACTGTCTGGATGTCCTCTTCCAGTCCTGTCAAAGGAACGGGAGTTTAGACCCCACATAAAGTCACACTATGAAATTCGGGTACCCCGTAAGGGACTAAAGGTAAGCTTACTTCGGAGGATTGACGTTTGGCGCAGAAACCACGATCCTCGGTGACGGGAGAGGAGACCTCGGAACTCTTGAAAAGCACCTTCCAGGCGTCCTCGTGCTTCGTTTCGAAGAGCCGGGATAGAGTCTGGTGCCGAGCCGGGTCGAACTCCCACAAATTGAAGTCCCATCATTGACACGGGAGGATCCGGCGGAAGAGCATGACCTGGACCACGTTGACAAGCTTGACCTTCTTGGTCACCAGGTCTCGGACGTAGGTTTGGAGTCCGGTCACCTCTTCCGGATTGCCCCACGACAGGCCCGTCTCTTTCCAAGATGTGAGCCGGGTGGGGATGCCAGATCGAAATTCAGGGGCCGCTGCCCATTTAGGGTCACGCGGCTCGGTGATATAAAACCACCCAGATTGCCACCCTTTGATGGTTTCCACGAAGGCACCCTCAAGCCAGGTGACGTTGGCTATCTTGCCCACCATGGCGCCTCCGCATTCCGCCTGTCGGCCTTGCACGACCTTCGGCTTGACGCTGAAGATCTTCAGCCATAGGCCAAAGTGGGGCTGGATGCAGAAGAAGGCCTCGCACATGACGATAAACACCGAGATATTGAGGATGAAGTTCGGGGCCAGATCGTGGAAGTCCAGGCGTAGTATAACAAGAGCCCCCGGATGAACGGGTGAAGAGGAAAACCCAGTCCGCGGAGGAAATGGGGAAGAAAAACAACCCTCTCATGGGGCCTGGGGGTGGGGATGAGTTGCCCCGCATCTGGGAGCCGGTGCGCGATGTCGTTAGACAAGTATCCGGCCTTCCTTAGGTTTTTGATTTGTCCCTCCGTGACGGAGGAGGCCATCCATCTACCTCCCGCTCCAGACATGGTTGGAGAAGGTTGAGGTGGGAAGTGTGGGCTTGGGCGCTGGAGCTCGAGCGCGCACGGACGGATAAGCAGAGGAGGAAGAGGGCGTGAATGGAAAGGGCGGATTCTTATCCCCTTATGTGGGCGGCCAAAACTACGAGCCCCCCATCGGGCTAATAAAACTCGCTTATCTCCCAGGCGCCGCGGTTAATGGCGCGGTTGGGTTACCCACACCCGTATTGATGAGAATCCCGGAATAAGGGGACACGATCTCTTCTTTGACAAGACGTGTCAAGGAAACCGCCTCGCTAAACGCGCTGAGGTGGAACAATAAAATGAATAAAGAGCCTGGCTGCGGCATGATGTCACGCCATGGAGTACGTCAGCAGGTCCGATTGATACAAATATTATTCTCTCTACGAAGGAATGTGGAACTTATTTTGCAGAGCCGGACACTACCCTGGTGTTCAACATCTTCTATGAAATATTCGGAGGAGGAACCTTCCTTGCAATGCCGAATACAACTTGCGCGCCGGACTCGTCATCATTGAAGCCTGGTTCAGGGGCTACTGAGGGAGTCCTGGATTAGGGGGTGTCCGGATGGCCGGACTAAGACCTTTGGCCGGACTCCCGGACTATGAAGGTACAAGATTGAAGACTCCGTCCCGTGTCCGGATGGGACTTTCCTTGGCGTGGAAGGCAAGCTTGGCGATACGATATGAAGATCTCCTCCCATTGTAACCGACTCTGTGTAACCCTAGCCCTCTCCGGTGTCTATATAAAACGGAGAGTTTTAGTCCGTAGGACGAACAACAATCATACCATAGGCTAGATTCTAGGGTTTAGCCACTCCGATCTCGTGGTAGATCTACTCTTGTACTACCCATATCATCAATATTAATCAAGCAGGAGTAGGGTTTTACCTCCATCGAGAGGGCCCGAACCTGGGTAAAAACATTGTGTCCCTTGTCTCCTGTTACCATCTGCCTAGACGCATAGTTCGGGACCCCCTACCCGAGATCCGACAGTTTTGACACCGACAATCACGTTGGTGGGGAAGGCGTCGAGCGACACCGTGTCGGAGTCGACAAGCATCGGGTCGATGGAGCCAACCGACTCCAAGTCCGCGGTAGGCTCGCTGGAGACGTGGAGTTGGTGGAGGAGGCTGACGAGGCGGCTCTCAGGGCAGCCTGTGCCTGCGTCGAATGCATGCTCGTCGGAGATGCGAGCCTCGCCAAGAAGATCGGCGAGGTAGCTCACCACGCAGGCGTCGTTGATGCTTTGCAGCGCGTCGGGGCAAGCGCCATCGGGCGTTCCGGGCTGGCGACGCTCGCTGGGGAGGAAAAGGGTTCCCGTCCAGAGCAGGTCTCTGGACGACAGTGCATCTGGCCCCATGGTGGGCGCCAAATGTTGGGTGGTAGGTGCGACATATGCCAACGGGTTGCTTATCATTGTGGGAGCCAGTAAGACATCGCCGGCGCCTGGAAACGGGATGAGGCGAAGACATGTACACCGGCAGATCTTACCCAGGTTGGGGGCTCTCCGTGGAGATAATACCCCTACTCCTGCTCTGCGGGGTCTCCGCATGATCACTAGATCGACAAGAAGCTACAAGAGGCTCCTTGAGCTGTTCGGTGTGAGGAGGAAGAAAGGCAAGGCTAGCTCTCTTCTCTCGTTATCGTAGTGTCTAAAACTATCTGAGATCAACCCTTTGCATGGGTGCCCCAGGGGGTTTATATAGGCCTACCCCCCGAGGGTACAATGGTAATCCGGCTGGGCGCGGGCCCTAGCCGTCAGTGTCTATGGCCGCCAGCTTCTCCGCCGGCCGCTGGGGATCGCCGACTGGTGGGTCCCGCCGGCTGCCGGCTCATTGGACGACAGGCCGGCCCCACTGCTTGGGGGTCTTGTCGGGAGATGGTTACTGTTGCCCTGCCTCTAATGACGAGGGCTTTGTCGAGGTAACACTACTACAAATAGGGCTGCTAGTGGCGCACCTGTTTTCGCTACTAATGGCACACTACAGGTGCGCCACTAGCACCACGCCATTAGATTTTTTTTCTAGTGGCGCACCTATCGTGCGCCATTAGTATCTGGCATACTAATGGTGCACCCGCTGGTGCGCCATTAGAGTTGCCCATGGTGCGCCATTAGTATCTGGTATACTAATGGCGCACCACATAGAAGTGCGCCATTAGTCACAATATTTTAATTTTTTTTATTTTTTTAATCTCAATTCACTATGGCTTAATCTCCTGTCAATATGCTTAATCTCAGGTGAAATCGCACTCCGTGGTCAAATTTCCCAAAAGGTCACCCATCCTCACACTACTCCAGCCCAAGCACGCTTAACTTCAGAGTTCTATCCAACCCCAGCAACAACTCACTTCACAGGCATTTGTTGATATATCTAGCATATCAATCCTATTATACCTTGTTGATGTCTAGGACTTTGTTCATGTTCATGACTATGATGAAATTTTGAAAAATATTTCAAACTTCCCGGTCATATTACGTATCATTTTTTGAAAAAAAATTCAAAAAAAAATTCAAAACCAATTTTTTTTCTATTACTAGTGGCGCACCACATCCACGGTGCGCCACTAGTAAGTTTGAATTTTTTTGCCTCTAGATCTTGAAAGCCCTGCAACTTTTTTTCTGTTAGGTTTTTGGGGATTTTAAAAATGTTTAACATAGTTCCCTGATTAAATTTGTATGTAACTTTTCAAGTAGATGATTTTTCATATAAAAAACTTTTTCATCCGAGTTCGTATGCAAAAGTTATGCCCATTTTACAAATTTCCAAAGAGATTTTGCAAATAAAGTTGAAATTCATATTTGTAAATTTTCCCAACAATAGACCACATATCACATGGGAAACTTATTTTGTTTTATTTTTTTGACATTTCCATCATTTTCTTTTATTTTTTTTAAAACTGAAAAGGTGATCCACAGTGGGGGTGGGTGCATTCAGGAACTTTTGGGCCGTGTTAGTAATGGCGCACCGTGGGGTGGTGCGCCATTGATAGTTAAACTATTAATGGCGCACCACACCCACTCTCCACAGGTGCTCCATTACTAATAATTTTTTTTCAAAACAACTAATGGCGCACGGTGGGTGTGGTGCACCATTACTATGTCAACATAGTAATGGCGCACCACACCCGCCGTGCGCCATTAGTAGTTTTGAAAAAATAAATTTTTTTTTACTAATGGCGCACCGTGGGATGTGGTGCGCCATTAGTATTTGCACACTAATGGCGCACCAACACATGGTGCACCATTAGTATTTAGTAATGGACATATGTACAGTGCGCCATTAGTGTCCATCCCATCTATAGCCCTTTTCCTAGTAGTGTAAGCATGGCTACAGTGCCGCCGCCTTGCGGGCTCTCACTGTAGCCTTACCTCGTCTTGTCTCCTTAATGGTGTGCACGCCCCGAGGAGGGAGGCAAGCCGGCCATAGGAGGCCGGTCGTGCCCTAGGCCGGCTGGGGGAGGCAGGGCCGCTGTCGGATTTCGGGTTCCGACATACCCTATAGATTCGAACACTGGGGTGCGCGCGGAGATTTCGCCCACTACCTACCTGCACGTCACCGCCTCGCTATGATGTAAGCTACAAAAGGAACAACACAAGAGACACAGAGTTTATACTGGTTTAGGCCACCATTGTGGTGTAATACCCTACTCCACTGTGTGGTGTGGTGGATTGCCTCTTGGGCTGATGATGAACAATACAAGGAAGAACAGCCTCGCGAGGGGAGGGGTTCTTGCGTTGGTGGTTCTGGCTAAGGATCGATTCGTTCTTTTCTGCCTTGAGAGTGGCTAGTCCTATTTATAGGCAAAGGCCCTGGGCCTCTTCCCAAATATTGAGCGGGAAGGGCGCCAACAACTGGCCATTTTGAAGGGGAACATCTAGTACACTTATCCTGACTAAAGTTGGTCCTCGTCTGTCAAAGGCTCTGGTGGTGACGCCTTCCTGGGCTCCACGATGACTTCCTTCCTGCCGTTGCGATGGTCTTGGTCTTGTTGCACCGAAATGGATGCCTTTGCTTGATGCCCTCGCCTGCGCTTGCCCCCTTTGCACCAAAGAGGAAAGGAGGACACTGCACGGGCTGGCGCCCGCCTGGTGCCCTTGGTCGTCATTGCTTGTGTCATGGGCACCTCGTGAGGTGCCCTGCCTTGATCTCTCCGCCTCCTCGCGAGCCAGCCTAACGAGGTTGTGCCTGAGGAAGCTCCCTATCGCCCACCCCGCGAGGCTTGTCCCCTCGCGAGGGTCTTGAGCTCGTGTTGATGAAGATGGGCCATGCTGGGCCGCCCCTTGAACCACGCCGCAGGCCGCATGTAGGCAAGTCTGGGGACCCCCGTTCCCAGAACGCTGACAGTAGCCCCCGGGCCCAAGGCATGCCCAGACTTGGCTGAGCAGAGAAGCGAAGGGGCAAGTGCGAAGCGCAGCGGGCCCTAACAGCCTGCGGCCTTGGGCGCCGCGTGGCAGTTATTGGACGTGGGCGGCTCCGCTCCCCCATGACGCCTCGACAACTGTGCGAACCGACAAGTCCCTGCATGCAAAGTAGGTTATGATTACCTGTGAACATGGAGGCCGGCGGTTGGCCTCCTTTGGCTATAAGTACGGGACGGCGCCTGCCCTTCCAGTCCATCCCCTCTTGCTTCTCTTCCTTCTTCATGGCTCCGCCCAAGAGGTTCTCGGCCGCGGAGAAAGGGAAGGCCCGCCAGGCGGGGCCTGACCCTCCCCTGCCCAAGCGCGGTCGAGGCCGTCCCCGCAAACACCCTGCGACTCCCACGGTGGCTCCTGGCGGCCGTGGAGGTGATCTCCCGCGTGGTGACGGGCGGCAGGCCGCCGCTGGGGGGCGCGCTGTGGCCGCGCGACCCCCTAGGCCTCGCTCCCACTCAGCAGAGGTTCTGCCGGAGTTCGTTGTGTGGTCGGCGGAACCGGCCAGCACCCAGCTCCAACTTCCTCTCTCCCTCCTAGGTGAGATTTCGGCTGGCGCCCCGGGCGGCCTCTGGCTTCAGGCGGACGGTTGCTGTAGCCGAGCCTCCTGGGCTTTGCTGGAGGTCTCTGCAGCCGGGAGCCTGGCCTTGACCCGCGGCTGGCAAACGTTTGCCCGCGCGCCTGGTCTGAGCCGACGGTGCACCCTGCACTTCAAGTTCGACGGCGATGCCACCCTCTACATGAGGGTGTTGGAGGACGATGGTCGCCGTGCTGGGTGCTGCCCTGAGAACGACGATCACGGCCGTGGGTCCAGCCCCAGCGATGATCAAGACGATAGCATGCGCGCGGTCGGCGGTGCTCGTGGTTCATCAAGCTTTGGCGGCTCTTCTTCGGGCAGCGGCTCTTCCAGCGGTGGCCACGATCAGCCTCCGCGCAACCACGCCCGCTTGGAGGGAGGTAGCGGGTCCGCCCACCGTCGCGCCTCGGTGAAGCGTGAGATGGAGTCCTCCTGAGCTCCGGAGGCAGTTCGAGTCTCTGCCATGAGTTGGTGTCAGGCGAGTCGCGCCTGTTTTGTTCTTTTTTCTTTTCTTTTCCTGCGCAAAGAGATAGTAGTGTAGGGCCCCGCGAGGGTGTGCTTGGACTATTGTTGTTAATTATCTTACTGCTTCCGCTATTCCGGTATTGTGCCTTTGTGCTGCGCGCCTGCGCGTAGAAATTACTTAGCTCGTGGGGAGGCCGGTCGTGACCTTTGCTTCCCAAGGCCGAGGCCTCGTCGAACGCTTCGAGTCCTGCGAGGGTTAGTCTGAAGAGGTAGCTCCCGGCCTCAGCTAGGTAGGCGACCGACCCAGGTCCTCTGTTCATGTCGCGGTGCCCGTGGGGCACGGACTGGAGGGATGCTCCTGTAGTGGACCCGGGTAGGGAAGCCTTGAACGATAAGGGCGGAAAACACTCGTGAGGGTGCCCGCATTACTCCCTCCGAGACTTGCGCGAGAGAAATCGGGGCAGGAGGGCGAAAAAGGCAAAGAGTCACAAGCCAAAGACAACGACAACTCCAATAAAACCTCTAATGGGGATGAACAAGCCAACTGCAGAAAGCAAATGAGAAAAGCCGCGTCCGGCACTTATCTAGTCTTCGACGTCTTCTCACCAGCGCGGAGCTAAGTGCTGCTACTGGGCGTGGGATGGAGCCCCAGGGCCTGAGGCTGGCGCTCCTGAGACTCCGGGGCGTGTACAGCCCCAACTCATTATTACGTGAGAGTGTCACGGGTGGCGAGCTTCACATGCATTGGCCTTCTTCATTGGCTCCGGGCCTTTCTCGGGAAGGTAAACTTCACAGGTGTTTGCCTTCTTCACAGGCACCGGGCCTTTTCCAAACGCAACAGCTTCACAGGCGTTCGCCCTCTTCACAGGCTCTGGGCCTTTTCCAAAACGCGACGGCTTCACAGGTGTTCGCCTTCTTCACAGGCTCTGGGCCTTTTCCAAAACGCGACGGCTTCATAGGCGTTCGCCTTCTTCATAGGCTCTGGGCCTTTTCCAAAACGCGACAGCTTCACAGGCGTTCGCCTTCTTCACAGGCTCTGGGCCTTTTCCAAAATGTGATGGCTTCACAAGCGTTCGCCTTCTTCACAGGCTCCGGGCCTTTTCAAGGGTAAAATCTCCGGAGGTGCTGGATGTTCCACGCATTCTGGACGGGTACCCCCTCCTGAGTCTCCAAGCGCGCGCAGCCGGGCCTGGAAACATGAGCAACCTTGAACGGGCCCTCCCACATGGGAGATAACTTATGCAGTCCCTCCCTGGAGAGAACCCGCCTGAGCACGAGGTCCCCTACCTCGAGAGTTCTGGGGCAGATGTTGCGACAGTGGTATCTGTCGGAGTAATGGGCCACGGGTAGGCTAACCCGAGCCCCAGAACCTTTCAAAACATCAGGGCAGACTGTGCCCCTCAAGACCCCACGATGAAGAGCCACCTCCTGGGAGTCGGCAGCAACTGTCCCTCATGACCGAGTCCTAGGGACGACTTCGAGTTAAGCCGACTCTTGGCTGACGACTTCGAGTTAAGCCGACTCTTGGCTGACGGCTTCGAGTTAAGCTGACTCTTTGCTGGCAACTTCGAGATAAGACGACTATGGGAGTCAGCCCGCGACTCGAACCACCCCCTGCCTCGCTTACGAAGGGCTGGCATGGCTACAGTGCGCCGTATCGCTAGAGATCTCCATCGTGGCACGACACTGTTGCCATGCCCGCCCTGACCTCAGCCCCCGTGGGCGGCGCACTGTGCCCACGACGACTTGCCTGCACGGCCCAGAGATGCCGAGACCCGTCCGTCAGCGAGGGAACAGAAGACGGCGAGAGCGCCACAAAGACGGACCCGTGGGAGTCGGCCCCCTGGAGTCGGTCGGCTCCTCCCACGGGCCCCGCATGCCATTAACCAAACAAGACGGGTAATGGCGACAGTGATCATCCGCCAGACGGCGGCACTGTTGCCACGACCCCATGACCGAGCCCGCGTCATTGGAAGCACGACTACAGTGCCAGGCCTGTCGGCGGGGCTGTGACGCCCCGAGACCGATGCTCCAATTGCCTCCCATTTATTTTAGTTGTTGATGTGTGTTTATTGTGTGTGGCACTATCATGATTGTTTTGCATATTTCTTTTCCCTATGATTGTTGCCATGATCATGTTGAGTGCCTTGTCATTTTGCTTCTTGCATCATTTTCATCTTATATTATATTGCATTGCACCATCCTTGCTTTGTTCTATGCTTCATGATGTGATTTTTCCTATGTCATTGTTGTTGCATTTTCACCATGAGCATCATGCCTTGGTTTGCATCTTGAAGTCTTGTTGTGTGATCTCGTGTGAAACCCCCTCTTCTTCTTATCTCCACCTCATTCATGCAACATACACATACCAGCAACCATTCATCAAGTTCACCCAAGTTTCTATTCCATCCAAACTTCTCCTTTCTTCTTTATCACATTTATTTTCATGCGACATTTCCCCTATCCAGAAAATGTTCATTCTTTTCCTGATGCTAGCTCACCATGACTACACCCTCTCTGCCAATTATCAGATCATTTGAATATGTTTTGGTTGGGTTCAAAAATGGCTCAAGTTTGAATTTAATTCAAACTTGGATTATTTTTCTACCTCTAAAAATGTCCAACTCAATTTTATCAAATACTACATAATTCCTGGACTCCATGGGTATATACATTTCTTCCTCATAACTCTCCTTTTCCTCTGTGCTTTTGCTCTTTTATTCTGTTTGAAGAAATAAAAGAAGGCAGAAGCAGTAGGAGCAGCAGCAACCCAGCAGCCGCAGCCCAGCTCAGCGCTCCCACGCAGCCCATCTTGGCCCGACTCTGTTCACGGCCACCTGCCCTGTTGCGTCGCCGTCTCTGTTCCAGATACAGAGTGCTCGCGCTCGCATCGTGAGCTTCACGGACGCCGAGGTCGCGCCGTATTCTCCTCTCCTTTTTAACCAGCAGCCCTCGCCCTAGGGTTCCTCCTCCTCCCTCTTTTCCCCTCCGCGCCGCCGCCTCAGGTAAGGAGCACCCACATAACTGCTTCCCCGCCTCCAGGAGCCATGGCCGGCTTGGGCACGACCTCGCTGCCGGCCTAACCCTCCTCCATGGCCTCCCCTTCGTCGTCTACTCGCTCGAGAACACTGCCCCGGACCCATTCTGACGACGAGACGCGCCCAAGGATCACCAAGTCCGGCTACCTCCCCGTCGTCCTCTTCCTCCCCTGCTTCATGGACAACACCTTCCCTCGTCGCTTTCGCTCGTCCACGACCCCGATCGACTCCGGCAACACTCCCACGGTGAAGCCTCCGCTCCTCCCCATCTCTCTCTCTGGTCTCGTTGTCCGCATGTCCGTCGATCCGCGCAACCCCGAGGCCGTCCGCCATGGCCGACCAGGGGAACGAGTTCAAGCTCGTGCTCGAGTCTTTGCATGCACACGGCCGCCCCTTGCTGCACCCACACATGCGCACATCCCACCACGGCCACCGCAAGCCTTTTTCGCACCCCCGCCAGCACTTGGTAGCCGCAGTAGTCGCCGCTACTTGTTCCTATCACCGACGAGAAGCAGTCATCCGCCATCTAGAAGGAAGCCCCATCCTTATATAGTTTATCCAAGTCTGAATCCCTCTTCGAACACTAGAATTGCAGCAGCGCAATGGTTAGCGCACCTCGCACATAAACATTGTTTTGTTTTTGAACTGCTGTTCTTTCCGCGGCCACAGGAGAGCTGCCGATCCCCTTTGTAACACAAACACACACCTAGCTCAGTGGCTAGCGCAGCCACTATCCAACCAGGAGGTCTGGAGTTCGAATCTCAGGCGCCCCCTATTTCTTTTTATTGCCTTGCCTTTTCTCTCTCACACGCAATGGGTCTGATCTTCTTCCGGGCTTGCGCAGTGCGTTGAATCCGGCCCGTGCATATTTTTTTCAGTTTGTGCATTTTACCATTTTCTAGTGCATTCTTATTTACAGTAATGCCATCATTTTGAATTGTGCATAGCTAAATATCCATGCATCCAAATAGATCATGTCATATATGTAAAATGCTTAGAATTTCATCTAGTTTCACATTATGCCACTTTCATCCATGTTTAAAATGCTTAAACTTGTTGTTTGCCTTATTTTTGCATAAGTGGCATGTTAAAATGATTTATTTCATAACTAAATAACCGTAACTCCAATTTTAATAAACTTTATATGTAAATGGGGTGGATAAATGCATAGATTAACTTGGTGCACTTTGTTTTACTGTTTAACAACATTAAAATATGTTTTTGGGTAGAACAGTACCAAATTCATAATTTGCATATGGGGATTTTCCGGAATTGTTGTATGTTGTTTCCGACCTCATTTAAACTTGTCTTGATGTGTTGCCCTTGTTTGCATCATCTCTTGCCATGAGTAGCTTCATGTAGCCTTGCCATGCATCATACGTGTTTGTGCATCATGTCATGTTCATGTGTGGTGTGTTTAGTATGTTGTGTGCTTCTTCTCGATAGTTCCCGTTTCGTTGCGATCGTGAGGATGCGTTCGTCTACGCTTGGTTCATCTTCGTGGCTTCATCTTCTTCATGGACTCGTTCTTCTTCCTTGCGGGATTTCAGGCAAGATGACCGCTACCCTGGATCTCACTACTATCATTGCTATGCTAGTTGCTTCATTCTATCGCTATGCTGTGTTACCTATCTGTTGCTCTTCAAGCCTCCCAAATTGCCATGAGCCTCTAACCTTTGACACCCTTCCTAGCAAACCGTTGCTTGGCTATGTTACCACTTTGCTCAGCCCTCTTATAGCGTTGCTAGTTGCAGGTGAAGTTGAAGATTGCTCCATGGTGGACAGGATTATGTTGGGATATCACAATATATCTTATTTAATTAATGCATCTATATACTTGGTAAAGGGTGGAAGACTCGGCCTTATGCCTGGTGTTTTGTTCCACTCTTGCCGCCCTAGTTTCCGTCATACCGGTGTTATGTTCCCGGATTTTGCGTTCCTTACGCGGTTGGGTGATTTATGGGACCCCCTTGACAGTTTGCTTTGAATAAAACTCCTCCAGCAAGGCCCAACCTAGGTTTTACCATTTGCATCACCACCACCTATACCCTTCCCTTGGGTCGGCCAACCCGAGGGTCATCTTTATTTTAGCCCCCCGGGCCAGTGCTTGTCTAAGTGTTGGTCCGAACTGAGCTGCCTGCGGGGCCACCTCGGGGCAACTTGAGGGTTGGTTTTACTCGTAGCTAGTCTCATCCGGTGTTGCCCTGAGAACGAGATATGTGCAGCTCCTATCGGGATTTGTCGGCGCATCGGGCGGCTTTGCTGGTCTTGTTTTACCATTGTCGAAATGTCTTGTAAACCGGGATTCTGAGTCTGATCGGGTCTTCCTGGGAGAAGGTATATCCTTCGTTGATCGCGAGAGCTTATCATGGGCTAAGTTGGGACACCCCTACAGGGTATAATCTTTCGAAAGCCGTGCCTGCGGTTATAGGCAGATGGGAATTTGTTAATGTCCGGTTGTAGATAACTTGACACCAGATCCGAATTAAAACGCATCAACCGCGTGTGTAGCCGTGATGGTCTCTTTTTGGCGGAGTCCGGGAAGTGAACACGGTTTTGGGTTATGTTTGACGTAAGTAGGAGTTCAGGATCACTTCTTGATCATTGCTAGTTTCATGACCGTTCCGCTTGCTCTCTTCTCGCTCTTATTTGCGTATGTTAGGCACCATATATGCTTAGTCGCTGCTGCAACCTCACCACTTCACCCCTTCCTTTCCTATTAAGCTTTGCTAGTCTTGATACCCATGGTAATGGGATTGCTGAGTCCTCATGGCTCACAGATTACTACAACAACAGTGGCAGGTACAGGTTTATACGATGATCATGACGCGAGAGCGATGTTGACTTGCTTTGGAGTTCTTCTTCTGCTTCTTCTTCGATCAGGGAATAGGTTCCAGGTCGGCAGCCTGGGCTAGCAGGGTGGATGTCGTTTGAGTTTCTGTTTGTGTTCCATCCATAGTCGGATGATGCTCTTTTGTATTGTGATATTGTATTCGTGTGGCATTGTATGCCTCTTGTATGTATCCCCATCTATTATGTAATGTTGATGTAATGATATCCACCTTGCAAAAGCGTTTCAATATGCGGTTCTATCCTTGGTGGGACCTTCAAGTCTCTTTAGGATAGTATCGCATATTGGGCGTGACAAGTTGGTATCAGAGCCTCGACCGACCATAGGAGCCCCCCTTGATTGTTGGCCGTTGTTGAGTCTAGAAGAAAACTATTTTGAGTCTTAGGATTATATATATCGGAGAGTAGGATTCTTTTTACTCCACAGCCCCCTTCATCGCTCTGGTGAGGTCTCCTGACGTAGATGTTTTGATTTTTCCTCTCCTCAAATTTCACTAAAAAAATTTAGGATCACGCAGGCATCTTGGAATTGTGCCGATGGTTTTATGACGAGAACATTGTTCTTGGTGCCTCCTGTCTTTTATGTGGCAGTGACCCGGGGAGTTGAGCTCCGAGGTGTTGTCGTCACAATTTTATCGTTGCAGTTCTGGAATACTTGAGTTTTGCCGACATCGAAAATCTCTTTTATGCAGTTGTTGGTGAGATAACCTCGACGCCACCCAGTACTGGGGAGTTCGAGAGTATTGCCATAGCTCGTATAATGGATGCTTTTCGAAGGTTGAGGTACATGATTTCCGGAGTTTTCTTGGTTATGTGTTGACGGATGGATACAGCTGGATGTAGGGATTGTTAGTTTGGGTGAGATATATTGCTTCCCCTGTATCCCCAACACCTGATTGCATAAGCAGGAAGTTTCGGGAGTTTATAGGTGGGAATTCAAGTAGCTCCTAGAATATCTTTTCGACAGATGACTGGTATGGGATTGGGTAAATCTCTATCATATGTATTTGTTCCGGCTTATTCTGCAAGCCAAATCCTTTGTTTTGTTTTATTTGTGGTATTCGAGTTGCTTCAAAGTCAAGTGTTGATTCCATACCTTTTCTAAACGGTGTTCTCATATTTCTATGGGAGTACTAATCCTTCTTGATCATTGAGGTTGTCATGTTAATTCTTTTCCAACTGGTGCGCTTCTCTTCAAGATGATCCCATCATTCTCCCCATCCGCAAGATCAATTCAAAGTTTTCTCAACGGTGTTTCTTCCAATCGCCCCAAGTTGCCTTTATTTTTCCTGCCCTCCCACCCTTTTCTTCAAGGACTCATTTATTCTAATCAAGTATCCATTTATTCATGTGAAGTCACTTCACTCTTTTCAATCAATGTTCTGATCCGGTGATCCCTCGTGAAGATGCTCACGAGCTTCAAGTTCATCATGCTCCGTTTTTTTCTTCTCCGGTGGATCCAATTCAAGCTTTCGATATTAATCATATTCCTTTCCTCGTTTCTTATGCTTTCTCATGCCGATGCACCTCTTAATCATTCACTTCTTCCTAGTCATTTGTTCTGGACTGCTCAAGATATCTCACAAGACTGGTGTTTCCATTCTCGATCCGTTCAAGATATCTCGAGATTGTTATCTCATTCAAGCCATTTAATTCTACCGGTGCAATCTTTATTTCAAGCAATCCTTCAATGGTGTTTCTCTTGAGTGGGCCCTAACCCACAGGTCTTTTTCTAAGATCTTACCTAACTCTTCTAACTTATCCGGATCGACTCTCAATTTCTTTTCCAAGTTTGACATAAGAATGAATTTCCATCAGTCATATTCCTTCTCCAAGATCGCTTTCAGAATATTTTCATCGTTGGTTCATCATTTCTATTCTTCTTTGTTCCGGAGTATCTCAACAATTGGGTGGTGTTTCTCCTCGTCATTCTCGGATTTTGAAGACCAAAGAAGAGTTCCTCTTAAATCCTTACCCGTTCTTCCAAAGAGGCATAGTTCAATCTTGATGCCATCCTCTCATAATTGGTTTTGATTGTGACAATTCTTTTCTTACCATCCAGAGCATTTCATGAGTTGTTTCCATTTCTTTCCTCTGAAAGACGTCATGTCATAATTCTTCATTCACAACGTGTAGCTGTCATTCTCCAAATCTTTCCGGTGGATCGTTCAAGTATACTCTCTAATCAGTTCATGATCTCTTCGTTCTCTGTATCTAAATCCTCTTAAGTATCTTCATTCGTTTTCCAATTCTTCCCGGTGAATTGTGCCCTTGATACTCTCTTTTTCAATTTTTATGGTGGTTCGTTCAAGATTTCACTTCCTCCGTTATCATATCAAATATTCGTTGTTTCCAAATCCCACCGGTGGTTCCATAAATACCTTCTCAAGTTTGCGCTATATCCCTCTTAATCCTTTCTACGAGAATAAGTAGTATGCCAAATCCATTGCTTGTCATCAATTAAATTTGATGAAGGATAAGCATACAATAAATCTTATTCTTATTTCCTCGAGGTGACTCAATTCTTTTTACGGGGATTATTCATGATGAATAAATTCTTGATTACAAGTGATTCATCTTTCTTTCCGGAGTTGGTCATCATATCACATTCTCGGTTCGAGAGGCTTCATCTTTCTTTTTGGAGTTCCAAGCTCACTCAATTATCTCGTTGCGAAGCTCCATCTAAAACATTGCAAGGGTTCACCTTGTGTTTTCAACCTCTCTTTCTTTCTATCATCCTTTTATTACTGGAGTTCTTCATGGAGGCTCTACATGGTGGTTCATCAAGGATTCTTTTCATTCTTCAATTGTTCTTCAAGATTTCTCTCGAATCTATGATCTGCCAAGTTATACTCAAAAATAAACATGGTGCTCAACACATGTTTTGTTTTGAGGAGCTCAAGTATTCTTCATCTTGCATTCCAAAGTGCAATTCTTTCTGCCTTATCTTTTGAGGTGGTGTTATGTCACTCTTGACAATTTCCTTCATGTTTCATGATTCATATGTTGTCAAGAATGAGGTATTTTAAATCCATCATTTTCTCTTTGTTCAAGAGATCTTTTCGACCAATCAACTTCTTCTTTGGAGTTATCTTGGTATAGATTTCACCTAAAGCCTTCCCTAAGGAATGTTGCTATTTGTGGTGCTTATCAATGATCTGAGTTTTCTCCTATCCTCTCGGAGAAAGAAGTTGTTATCTCTTCTTTGATCTCAAGCAAGCAATTGTTTTTCGTTAGTGGCAGAATTTTACCTCATAGTCTTGAGATGTTTTCCATAAGCCCACTACAAGCTTATTCTTTTCGTTGTTGGCTTTCCAACAACTTCGTTCTAACCTTCTTGGAAGGGTGCTTTCCAAGATCATTTGTGGCAGAAGTTGGCATTTCCTTCTCCATTCTGTTATTCCAATTATCTATCTTCTATTCTTTCTTCTGGAGACATTGTGATGTTGCTTTTTTCACTCATCATCTCGTTTTGTCAAGATCATGTTATTTTCATGCTTATCCATTTAACCGGAGTATTGTGCTCTCTTCAAGTTCTTTCATCTTATCAACTTTTGCCTCTCTTTTCAACCTGAGTGCCGTCTGAAATCCTTCTTACCCCTTATGCCATTCTTTCAATAGTTCCGGAGGCAGTGTGTTGTTGATTTCATCAAGTATCATTCCTTCTTGTCAAGTTCTTGTTCAATTCCTTCGCTTTTCAGTCAGAGTGCTGTTTGAATTCTTTCGTTCTTATTCCTTCTATATCTCATTGTAACCGGAGTGGTTTTCAATGTCTATCTTGTCACGTAACCTCTTGGTGCTCATCGTATCCCTTGTTCCTCTTTTCTAATAGAGTGTTTTCAACTTTGTTCATCTTCGTTGTTTTCTTTCTTTCATTTTGCTCAACCTCTCAAAGTTCTTTGGTTTCACTCATTTGTCTAAGAAGCAACTTAGTTTTACCTCTTCTCTTCCTCTTCCGTTTCTCTCCGATGCCATCCTAGATCTCGGGACGAGATCCTCTCGTAGTGGTGGAGTGTTGTGATGCCCCGAGACCGATGCTCCAATTGCCTCCCATTTATTTTAGTTGTTGATGTGTGTTTATTGCGTGTGGCACTGTCATGATTGTTTTGCATATTTCTTTTCCCTATGATTGTTGCCATGATCATGTTGAGTGCCTTGTCATTTTGCTTCTTGCATCATGTTCATCTTATATTATATTGCATTGCACCATCCTTGCTTTGTTCTATGCTTCATGATGTGATTTTTCCTATGTCATTGTTGTTGCATTTGCATCATGAGCATCATGCCTTGGTTTGCATCTTGAAGTCTTGTTGTGTGATCTCGTGTGAAACCCCCTCTTCTTCTTATCTCCACCTCATTCATGCAACATACACATACCAGCAACCATTCATCAAGTTCACCCAAGTTTCTATTCCATCCAAACTTCCCCTTTCTTCTTTGTCACATTTATTTTCATGCGACATTTCCCCTGTCCAGAAAATGTTCATTCTTTTCCTGATGCTAGCTCACCATGACTACACCCTCTCTGCCAATTATCAGATCATTTGAATATGTTTTGGTTGGGTTCAAAAATGGCTCAAGTTTGAATTTAATTCAAACTTGGATTATTTTTCTACCTCTAAAAATGTACAACTCAATTTTATCAAATACTACATAATTCCTGGACTCCAGGGGTATATACATTTCTTCCTCATAACTCTCCTTTTCCTCTGTGCTTTTGCTCTTTTATTCTGTTTGAAGAAATAAAAGAAGGAAGAAGCAGTAGGAGCAGCAGCAACCCAGCAGCCGCAGCCCAGCTCAGCGCTCCCACGCAGCCCATCCTGGCCCAACTCTGTTCACGGCCACCTGCCCCGTTGCGTCGCCGGCCTAACCCTCCTCCGTGGCCTCCCCTCCGTCGTCTACTCGCTCGAGAACACTGCCCCGGACCCATTCTGACGACGAGCCATGCCCAAGGATCACCAAGTCCGGCTACCTCCCCATCGTCCTCTTCCTCCCCTGCTTCATGGACAGCGCCTTCCCTCGTCGCTTCCGCTCCTCCCCGACCCCGATTGACTCCAGCAACACTCCCACGGTGAAGCCTCCGCTCCTCCCCATCTCTCTCTGGTCTCGTTGTCCGCATGTCCGACGATCCGCGCAACCCCGAGGCCGTCCGCCATGGTCGACCAGGGGAACGAGTTCAAGCTCGTGATCGAGTCTTTGGATGCACACGGCCGCCCCTTGCTGCACCCACACATGCGCACATCCCACCACGGCCACCGCAAGCCTTTTTCGCACCCCCGCCAGCGCTTGGTAGCCGCAATAGTTGCCGCTGCTTGTTCCTATCGCCGACGAGAAGCAGTCGTCCGCCATCTAGACGGAAGCCCCGTCCTTATGTAGTTTATCCAAGTCTGAATCCCTCTTCGAACACCAGAATTGAAGCAGCGCAATGGTTAGCGCACCTCGCACATAAACATTGTTCTGTTTTTGAACTGCTGTTCTTTCCCCGGCAACAGGAGAGCTGCCGATCCCCTCTGTAACACAAGCACACACCTAGCTCAGTGGCTAGCGCAGCCACTATCCAACCAGGAGGTCTGGAGTTTGAATCTCAGGCGCCCCCTATTTCTTTTTATTGCCTTGCCTTTTCTCTCTCACACGCAATGGGTCCGATCTGCTTCCGGGCTTGCGCAGTGCGTTGAATCCAGCCCGTGCATATGTTTTTTTTAGTCTGTGCATTTTACCATTTTCCAGTGCATTCTTATTTACAGTAATGCCATCATTTTGAATTGTGCATAGCTAAATATCCATGCATCCAAATAGATCATGTCATATATGTAAAATGCTTAGAATTTCATCTAGTTTCACATTATGCCACTTTCATCCATGTTTAAAATGCTTAAACTTGTTGTTTGCCTTATTTTTGCATAAGTGCCATGTTAAAATGATTTATTTCATAACTAAATAACCGCAACTCCAATTTTAATAAACTTTATATGTAAATAGGGTGGATAAATGCATAGATTAACTTGGTGCACTTTGTTTTACTGTTTAACAACATTAAAATATGTTTTAGGGAAGAACAGTACCAAATTCATAATTTGCATATGGGGATTTTCCGGAATTGTTGTATGTTGTTTCTGGCCTCATTTAAACTTGTCTTGATGTGTTGCTCTTGTTTGCATCATCTCTTGCCATGAGTAGCTTCATGTTGCCTTGCCATGCATCATACGTGTTTGTGCATCATGTCATGTTCATGTGTGGTGTGTTTACTATGTTGTGTGCTTCTTCTCGATAGTTCCCATTTCGTTGCGATCGTGAGGATGCGTTCGTCTACGCTTGGTTCGTGTTTGTGGCTTCATCTTCTTCATGGACTCGTTCTTCTTCCTTGCAGGATTTCAGGCAAGATGACCGCTACCCTGGATCTCACTACTATCATTGCTATGCTAGTTGCTTCGTTCTATCGCTATGCTACGTTACCTATCTGTTGCTCTTCAAGCCTCCCAAATTGCCATGAACCTCTAACCTTTAACACCCTTCCTAGCAAACCGTTGCTTGGCTATGTTACCGCTTTGCTCAGCCCTCTTATAGCGTTGCTAGTTGCAGGTGAAGTTGAAGATTGCTCCATGGTGGACAAGATTATGTTGGGATATCACAATATCTCTTATTTAATTAATGCATCTATATACTTGGTAAAGGGTGGAAGACTCGGCCTTATGCCTGGTGTTTTGTTCCACTCTTGCCGCCCTAGTTTCCATCATACCGGTGTTATGTTCCCGGATTTTGCGTTCCTTACGCGGTTGGGTGATTTATGTGACCCTCTTGATAGTTTGCTTTGAATAAAAATCCTCCAGCAAGGCCCAACCTTGGTTTTACCATTTGCATCACCACCACCTATACCCTTCCCTTGGGTCGGCCAACCCGAGGGTCATCTTTATTTTCGCCCCCCAGGGCCAGTGCTTGTCTAAGTGTTGGTCCGAACTGAGCTGCCTGCGGGGCCACCTCGAGGCAACTTGAGGTATGGTTTTACTCATAGCTAGTCTCATCCGGTGTTGCCCTGAGAACGAGATATGTGCAGCTCCTATCGGGATTTGTCGGCGCATCGGGCGGCTTTGCTGGTCTTGTTTTACCATTGTCGAAATGTCTTGTAAACCGGGATTCCGAGTCTGATCGGGTCTTCCTGGGAGAAGGTATATCCTTCGTTGATCGCGAGAACTTATCATGGGCTAAGTTGGGACACCCCTGCAGGGTATAATCTTTCAAAAGTCATGCCTGCGGTTATAGGCAGATGGGAATTTGTTAATGTCCGGTTGTAGATAACTTGACACCAGATCTGAATTAAAATGCATCAACCGCGTGTGTAGCCGTGATGGTCTCTTTTCGGCGGAGTCCGGGAAGTGAACACGGTTTTGGGTTATGTTTGACGTAACTAGGAGTTCAGGATCACTTCTTGATCATTGCTAGTTTCACGACCGTTCCGCTTGCTCTCTTCTCGCTCTTATTTGCGTATGTTAGCCACCATATATGCTTATTCGCTGCTGCAACCTCACCACTTTACCCCTTCCTTTCCTATTAAGCTTTGCTAGTCTTGATACCCATGGTAATGGGATTGCTGAGTCCTCGTGGCTCACAGATTACTACAACAATAGTTGCAGGTACAGGTTTATACGATGATCATGACGCGAGAGCGATGTTGACTTGTTTTGGAGTTCTTCTTCTGCTTCTTCTTCGATCAGGGAATAGGTTCCAGGTCGGCAGCCTGGGCTAGCAGGGTGGATGTCGTTTGAGTTTCTGTTTGTGTTCCATCCATAGTCGGATGATGCTCTTATGTATTGTGATATTGTATTCCTGTGGCATTGTATGCCTCTTGTATGTATCCCCATCTATTATGTAATGTTGATGTAATGATATCCACCTTGCAAAAGCATTTCAATATGCGGTTCTATCCTTGGTGGGACCTTCGAGTCTCTTTAGGATAGTATCGCATATTGGGCGTGACAGGGGCCCACCAGTCGGCGGGCCCCAGCAGTCGGCGGAGAAGACGACGGCCTGAGAGACAGACGGCTGGGACCCGCGCCCAGCCGGATTACCATTGTATCCCTGGGGGGCAGGCCTATATAAGCCCCCCGGGGCACCCATGCAAGGGAGAGAGCCTCTTTAGTATTAGACCCGATCATATAGGAAGGAGGGAGCTAGCCTTGCCCTCTCCTACCTCCAGAAAACAGCTCTAGGAGCAACCTTGTATTCACTTTGCCATAGTGATCAAGCGGAGACCCCGTAGAGCAGCAGTAGGGGTGTTATCTCCTCGGAGAGCCCTGAAGCTGGGTAAGATCTGCCGGCGTGCATGTCTTCACCTCATCCCGCTTCCGGGCACCGGCGACGTTCTACTCGTTCCCACCATGATAAGCCATCCTTTGGCATATGTCGCACCCAACCCCCGACATTTGGCACCCACCGTGGGGCGAGGTGCATCGTCGTCCGAAGATCTGCTCTATATGGGAACCCTATTCCTCCCTGGCGAGCGCAGCCAGCCCGACACGCCAGACGGAGTCTGCGCCGACGCGCTGAACGGCGCTGAGATCGCCTGTGCGGCCAGCTGCCTCGCTGAACTTGTTGGCGAGGTTCGCCTCTCCGACGAGCCTGCATCCGACGCAGGCACGAGCGGCCTCGAGATCCTCCTCGCGGGCCTCCTTGACCAACTCCACGTTGCCGGCGAGCCCGCCGTGGACCTGGAGTCCATAGGCTCCACTGACCCGATGCTGGTCGACTCCGACACCGCGTCACTCGATGCGTTCCCCACCAATGTGGTGATCTACGACGAGCCGCTCTCTTGCATGAAGAGCGGTGGAAGCACCGTCATGGAGGTCCTCGTCCTCGATCACGGCGAGCATTCCGGCGAAGGAGCTCGTGATCCACTCGACGCGGCTCTGCAAGACCTGACCGTGCCCATTCCGGGAGACACCGACGCCGAGACGCTAGAGGCACGCCGCCTTCAGCTCGTCGAAGGCGCGAAGAAGCTGGCAAGCATGAGACCATTGTCAGAGGCCTACCAGCGCGAGATGGATCGCGCTGTGGGCGGCGCGCCGGCTCCAACTAGGCCTAGCCGCCTAGGCGCGGTCCGGCAGCGTGGCGCGGCCGTCGCCAACCTGTTCGGGGCCAATCGCCCTGTGTACGCCACGCCTGCGGAGAACATCCGCGCTGCCCAGGCGGCAGCGGACGAGCTCGACAACTTCGAAGGTGAAGAATGCCACTTGATGAAGGGGCGAGTTCAGCAACTCCTCGACGCGGCTACCGCGCAGAACGAAGCCGGCTGCCGCACGGAGGCGCCGCGACGATAAAATGACGACTTACCTCCCCACCGAGATCAAGGCGCGACGTCTCGGACACCAACCGGCGGTGTCCGTGGAAGGAGAGACAAGGATCCGGCTGTCAGCCACAGTCGGACTCACATCACCATCGAGCGCGACCAAGACGGCCGCCCCAGAGCAGTGGAACGGCGGGACAACTATCTGCCTCCCCCTCCTCGCAAAGAAAGGCGAGTCTCCCCGCCACCCGTTGAGCATCCGACTCTCGGCGACCGCCTTGGTCGCAGGGAGTCGGAGAAAATTACGCCCGCCACCGGATCGACCGACTCCACCGATCCCTGGCGCTGGAAGAAGAAGACGAGCTGGGTCCTCCCTGTTTTGGACCTCGCATCTGAGACGAGCCGTTTCCCAAAGGGTTCACGCTCCCCCGAGATACGCCCAGGTACACCGGCTCCGTGAAGCCGGAAGACTAGCTAGTTGACTACTCCACGGCCGTCAAAATAGCAAACGGCAACAAGCGTGTTGCCGTAAAGTACGTTCCACTCATGCTCCAGGGCACGGCCCGGACATGGTTGAACAGCCTGAAGGTGCCTTGGCCCGTTTCTGTGTGACTCAGGGCATCCGACTAGACTTAGCGTCCGTTGCCCATCTGCAGTCAAACGGCCAGGTAGAGCGAGCCAACGGCCTCATCCTGTCTAGCCTCAAGCCTCGACTGGTCGAACCACTAGAGCGTTCGGCCTGCTGTTGGCTTGACGAGTTGCCAGCCGTCCTCTGGAGTCTGCGCACGACTCCAAACAAGTCAACCAGCTTCACACCCTTCTTCCTCATCTACGGTGCTGAAGCCGTCATCCCGACGGACATAGAGTTCGACTCTCCGCGAGTCACCATGTACACCGACGAAGAAGCAGAAGAAGCACGTCAAGACGGTGTCGATCTGTTGGAAGAGGGCCGGCTGTTAGCACTCAGCCGGTCCAGCATCTACCAACAGAGCCTGCGCCGATACTACAACAGGAAGGTCAGGCCGAGATCTTTCCAAGAGGGCGACCTTGTGCTCCGACTGATCCAGCGAACAGCCAGCCAGCACAAGCTGTCGGCACCTTGGGAAGGCTCCTTCATTATCAGCAGAGTGCTGGGCAACGACTCCTACTACCTGATTGACGCTCAGAAGCCCCGAGCACGCAAGATGGACGACTCCGGCAAAGATACAGAACGCCCATGTAATGCAAATCTTCTCCGAAGATTTTACAGTTGATGCAGTATGTATCACGCTACCCTTTCTATTAAAGTACCAAGACTTCGGGCCCCCCGAGACGACCTCGGGGACTGGCCTTTTTGTTATCTGTATGATAAGAATTATGCCTTCGAGTACATTACTCTTTGTTATGCTGCTTGGAACCGGGCTCGACTAGTCAGCCCGGGGACTCGCCGCCTCGCGCTATTGAATGCTTCCCGCAGTCGGACAAGTAGTGTGCGATGCCTAAGCCGTCTCCTGTCAGAAGCCGCGTCTCGCAGAGCGACTGTTTGGTGGGCAGGAGTAAGGAAGAATGGGCGCCCACATGAAAAATGGCTAAGGACTCAAAGCATAAGCATAGCCTAAGCCGGTTTCCAGCCTCTCTTAGCAAAGCCGACTCTTTAGCAGTCGGCTTGCCGCTTTCTCTCGAACTTGTTAAAAGACTCTAAAAAATGGCCAAGTACTTGCCTTCCCCAAAATAGCCAAGCATTTGATCCAGAGGCGGTCCGCAGAGCGGCCGTCTGACTGGCAAGGCGGCGACTAAGGGAAGGTGGCAAAGGAAAAAGCCAAAAGAGCAATGAGCAAGCAAAGATAGAACTCAGATAAATATTTACATAGGCCCTTGGCCGAATCTTCAAACAGAAGTTCAAAATACACCCCGCGGGTGGAATTGTTCGAATTAACAAGTTCTTCAAACACTACTAGAACAGATAAAATGAAGGCAAGAGCGGCAGCCTAGGAAACGGCAGACGGGCTCGGAGGGTCGGAAGAGACGGCGGTGTCAGGCGCCGGGGCGGCCGGCTGGACGGTCTCGGCGTGGTCGTCTCCAGTGGCAGCCGGCTCGGTTGGGCGCGGCTCGTTGCTGGAGGCACGGTCGAGCTGCGGCTGGTCGCCCACTCTGCCTTCTGGCGCCTCCGTCTCACCTCCGTCCTCCGCCTCGCCTTCCTCCTCGGCGCTGGAACCGATCACCTCCGCCGAGTCCTCATCATAATCCGGGTTCATCCCGAACCACTCCGGCGGCGCCTCCCTGCCGTCTTCAGCCCGATCAGGGACGAAGATGCTGGTGTCAGCGTAGTCGGCGATCGCCGCAGCACGAGCGACGAGGGCGTCTTCCACAGCTACCAGCTCCGCCTGGGCCTCTGACCGGAACACGGCCAGACGGTCCAGGTCCAGCCCTCGATACCACGCCTTGACGAATTCCAAGGCCCGGCGCGCTCCAGCCCGGGCCGAGGAACCCTTCCAAGCCTCAAGACGACCAGCTGCAACCTCCAGCCAGTCGGCAGTCCGACTGGCAGTGCGCAGAACCGGCATGTTTGGCCACAGGGCGGCAATGGCCTGGGCCCCGACACATTGAAGCCGGCGCAGGATCCGATGGGCTGGCCGCAGGTGAGCCTTGATGCTCAGAAGTTGCTCGTCAAGGGTCCGGGGGGGGGGCGTTGGCGGCAATCTCCGCACCATCTGCCCTCCGTGCCTCGTGATCTGCCTTGATGGCTTGAGTGGCCGTCTGCGAGTGGCCAGGGAAGAAGTCTGCCAAGACAAAAAGGAAGCAAGTCAGAATCAGGAGTCGGCCCGACCCATAGTCGGCGGCTCAAAGGAACCCAAGAAACTCACCGTCGACGATGTCCTCGATCTCATGGAATCCGGAGATCAGCTGCGCCTCCTTGTCGGTCCAGGAGGAGCGCTCGCTTTTGAACTCGGCCAGGAGGGCAGTCTCTCTCTTCTCTGCCTCGTCCTGCGTCTTATTGAGAAGCTCCCTCTGCTCCGCCATCTGCGCGGCCAGCAGGTCACGCTCCGCGGCGAGTTTGCTGCACTCCTCCCCCTTGGCATGCAAGGCGGTGTTGGCCTCGCCCAGCTGCTGCTGAAGGGTGGCGTTGGCCCCTGAAGAACTAAGGAAAAAGATGATAAGTCATCATCAAAGAAGGTCGCCAGGAAGATCTGGCCCGACTACTCAGCAGTCGGCCCGAATCTCGGGGACTACAGCCCGCGGGTGCGCCAGCGCGCCCCCGTGAAGAAGGAGGAGGACTCACTCCGGCTCTCCGTAAAGTGGGCAGTCTGCCTGCCCAGCTCCTCGACATTGCGGTTGAAGGCAGTGGCGCGGAGGTTGTGATACTCCTGAAATAAGAATTTTAGACAAGGAAACTCGCCAGAAGGAGTTCCGGGCCGCCTGCTCAACAGCCGGCCCGAAACTCGGGGACTACACCCAGTGGGTGCGCTAGCGCGCCCCCACAGAGAAGAACAAGGAAAAAACAAAGTCAAAAAAGAAAGCGTACCCGGATGGCTACTCGCGATGCCAGATGCGCCTTGGTTCAGGATTGGATGGCGTCGCCCTCGGCTCGCAGCTTCGCCTGAACATCCAGAAGCTCCTGGTTCAGCGGGCCTATGCCGCCTCCTCGCACCCACCCAACGGGCGCGGCACTCGTCGCCTCAGTGTCTGGGATGGCCGAGCTGGCGGCGCCGTTCTCCAACGGGTGTGGCACCGAAGTCGCCTTCTCGAGGTGGCGGCGCGCTGGCAAGGCGACTTGAAGGAGAAGCCTCGCCTCGGACTTGTCCGCAGTCGGCGGCACCGGCGGGCCCGCCGGCTATTTACCTCGCGTGCTCGCAGACGGCGGTGGAGGCGGCGGAGGTGGCGCGGCCGTGTCCGACATGAAGGCCTCGCCGCTCTCCTTCTCCATGATAGGGTGCTCGCCGCCGGCTTCCCCAGTCTGCCCCGTGAACTTCGGGGGCGGCGGCGCGGAGTTCAGCGGAATGACAAGCAGCACTGATTGGCGGCGCGCGACCTCCTCTGCTTGCCGCCTTGCCGCATCAGCGGCTTCGGCCTCGTCCAGCTTCCTTTGGGCAGAGTCCGCCGCCTTCTCGGCCTCCGCCTTCTCCAGACGGGCGGCCTCGTCCTCATCGCGCTTCTCCCGCGCGTTCCGCTCTGTCGCCTCCCGGAGGTCGGCGGCGGGGTCAATCCGCCGAGTAGTGACGGACGTCTCTGCCGACCCCATAACGGAGGCGGCGGCGACCCTCTCAAAAGTAAGAGGAGCCCTGGAGCGAGGAAGGCATGTAAATGACTTGGGCAAAATTCACTAGTAAAGGACAAAACAAAGGCGGAGGCACTTACACGGAGACCAGTAGCGGCTTCTTCACTTCCTTACGGAAGCGGTTGGCCTTCGCGATCGCATCTCCCCGCTTGGTTCCGGCGGCCGCCCCCTTGAACTTCTTCGACCGGCCGCCAAGCAAGCTCGGCCCGGCCCGGCGCCTCTTCGCGCCGCCTTGACCATCCAAGCCGGTGGAGGAACCAACGCCCGGATGGCCAACCCTTGGTTGGCGACGCGGGATGACTTCCCCCTCGACATCGTCATCAGGCCAGTCGGCAAAAGTGGCCGACGGCCTGAAGCCCCCTGCTCCTCCTCCTCCGCCTCCTTCAGCGTCGGCCTCCATCGCCGCCGCCCCCAAGTCAGGGTCGTCGAGGTCGCTCTCCGCCGCTCGGAGACGAATTGACGGGCCGGGCCCGTGGTGCCGGCTGAGGGCTGGATGAGAGGGTTCTGACTCAAGAAAAAACCAAAGAGATCAGAAGTCGGATTTGGCTGCAAAAGAAGACAGAAGAAAAAGAAAGACGACTTACAGCAGGCGGGGGGTTGGCCCGCGAGTACGGCTCCTTGCCGAACTGCCAATCCGTCGTGAGACTGCAGTTCACGATATAGTTCACCGTGTCCGCCACCTCCGCGTGGGGCATGTCCTTGGAGCACATCCAACTCAGGTCTCGGTGGCCGCTCATCTGACAGATCAGACGAGGTCGGCCTTGGAGCGGGAGGACTCGGCGCGCCACGAAGGCGGCCAGCAGGCCGGCTCCGGTCAGACCCTCCGACTGCGTCAGCACTCGGAGTCGCGCAACGGCGGCGGCTCCAGCGGGAGTCAGCGTCTTGACTCGGTGGGACCAGCCGGGGAGCCTCCTAGCCGGAGCGCCGGCTTTGTAAGGCGACAGATTGACCCAGTCGCCGTCTGGGGCGACGTTCTTCACGTAAAAATATGACCGCTGCCACATCTTCACCGACTTGATCCGCGGAATGGTGGGGAATGGGTTGTCGGCCGTCGATCTCCGCATCGCGATGAAGGCACCACACTGGGCCGGCACGCCGGCGACGTGCGTGCCGAGCTTGGATTGGAAGAATTCCCCCCACAGCTTGATGGTGGGGAGAATGCCAAGGAAGCCTTCGCACAGGGTGGCGAAGGCAGTCAACAGCACCACCATGTTCGGGGTGAGGTGGTGCGGCTGGAGCCCGTAGAACTCCAAGAAGGAGCGGAAGAAGCCACTCGCCGGCAGCCCCAAGCCGCGCATAAGGTGCGAGCGGAACACGACCCGCTCGCCCTCCTCCGGCGCCGGCACTATTTCCCTCTCCAGCGCGGCACGGGCTCGCACTTGGCCCACGCGGCGCATCTTGCGGGGAAACTCGATGTGGTCGTCGTCCACCTCGGAGCCGTCCCATACGCTGGAGCGCACAGTGGGAGGTGCGGCGGCGGAAGAAGAACTCATCGTCGCAAGTGTGGCGTGGCTCGGTGTGGCGGCAGAAAGAGGAAGAAGAAGCGAGAAGAAAGCAAGGGGAGTAGGGGAGATGGGCGCACGTGCTTCGCCGCTCCCTTCCTCCCGCCTACTTATAGGCTCATGGGCCGAGAAGCCGATGGGGTGGGCGTGGGATTAACTCCGCCCCGGCCCCCACGCCCCCCACGATTTACCACACGCAGTAGCTGCGTGCAGTTATGGCGTGGGAAACCCAACCGTCCGCACGGCCACAACAAATCCGCTCGCGTGCCGAGGCACGGTAGTGGCGGGCCCGGCCTGAGGTCCTGTCCCGTCACGCGCGTGGGTGGGTAGACTGACCCCGCCACGTGGTGCCACGCGACGGACCCACAACAGGCGGCTGCCCGGAAGCTTATTAGGCACGCTGCCAGGAACCCGCCGCGATGTTCAAACTCTCTAAGAGGCAAGACGGCTTTCTGCGAGTTCGACTCCAGCTAGTCGGCCTGGAGGAAGACGGCGAGCGAGGCCGAGATTCCACCCCCAGAGAGATGAAACTGTTGAGGCTCCCCGACATGTCTCCCATGGCGCCTCACCAGCTTCGGGGACTACTGCCGGAGTAATGGGCCACGGGTAGGCTAACCTGAGCCCCAGAACCTTTCAAAACATCGGGGCAGACTGCGCCCCTCAAGACCCCACGATGAAGTGCCGCCTCCTGGGAGTCGGCAGCAACTGTCCCTCACGACCGAGTCCTAGGGACGACTTCGAGTTAAGCCGACTCTTGGCTGACGACTTCGAGTTAAGCCGACTCTTGGCTGACGGCTTCGAGGTAAGCCGACTCTTTGCTGGCGACTTCGAGATAAGACGACTATGGGAGTCGGCCCGCGACTCAAACCACACCCTGCCTCGCTTACGAAGGGCTGGCATGGCTACAGTGTGCCGTATCGCTGGAGATCTCCATCGTGGCGCGGCACTGTTGCCATGCCCGCCCTGCCCTCAGCCCCCGTGGGCGGCGCACTGTGCCCACGACGGCTTGACTGTACGGCCCAGAGATGGCGGGAGCCGTCCGTCAGCGAGGGAACAGAAGACGGTGAGAGCACCACAAAGACGGACCCGTGGGAGTCGGCCCCCTGGAGTCGGCCGGCTCCTCCCACGGGCCCCGCACGCCATTAACCAGACAAGACGGGGAATGGCGACAGTGATCGTCCGCCAGACGACGGCACTGTTGCCACGACCCTATGACCGAGCCCGCGTCATTGGAAGCACGACTACAGTGCCAGGCCTGTCGGCGGGGCCCACCAGTCGGCGGAGAAGACGGCGGCCTGAGAGACAGATGGTTGGGACCCGCGCCCAGCTGGATTACCATTGTATCCCTGCGGGGCAGGCCTATATAAGCCCCCCGGAGCACCCATGCAAGGGAGAGAGCTTCTTTAGTATTAGACCCGATCATATAGGAAGGAGGGAGCTAGCCTTGCCCTCTCCTACCTCCAGAAAACAGCTCTAGGAGCAACCTTGTATTCACTTTGCCATAGTGATCATGCGGAGACCCCGCAGAGCAGCAGTAGGGGTGTTATCTCCTCGGAGAGCCCTGAAGCTGGGTAAGATCCACCGGCGTGCATGTCTTCGCCTCATCCCACTTCCAGGCACCGGCGACGTTCTACTCGCTCCCACCATGATAAGCTATCCTTTGGCATATGATGCACCCAATCTCTGACAGTATCGCTGCAGCGCTTGTTGGTATCTTGCTGCTCGGAGCGCAGCTTCCCGGCGACGCTCCTCCCCTAGCACAAGGTCCGTCCCCCACATGGCGTCCTGCTGCGCCTCGTCGAAGGCCAGGACCCGTGCGGAGCGATGTCTGACCTCATGAGGGAGGACCGCTTCAGCTCCATAGACTAGGAAGAATGGAGTCTCGCCAGTTGGCTTGGTCGCGGTCGTGCGGATGGACCACAACACAGACTGAAGCTCGTCGTACCAACCTCGGCCGCAGGCCTCCAACTTCTTCTTGAATGTCCTGGTCTTGAGGCCTCTCAGGTCCTCCGCGTTGGCCCGCTCGGTCTGACCATTGCTCCGGGGGTGCGCCACTGAAGCGTAGCATATCTGCATTCCAAGGTTAGCACAGTATGTTTTCAAGAGGTTACTGGTGAACTGGGAACCGTTGTCGGTGATGATGCTGTTCGGCACCCCGAACCGGCTCACGATGCCCTTGATGAACTTGACCGCAGAACATGCGGGGATGGTGCGGACGGCTTCCACTTCAGCCCACTTAGTGAATTTGTCCACGGCGACGTAGAGGTAGCGATAGCCCCCTGGCGCCCAAGGAAATGGGCCCAGGATATCCAGCCCCCAGACTGCGAATGGCCATGAGAGGGGTATAGTTTGCAGACCTCCAGCCGGCTGATGGATCTGCTTGGCATGGAATTGGTAGGCCTTGCAAGCCTTCACTAGTTCGACGGCATCATTGAGCGCAGTGGGCCAATAGAATCCGCTGCGGAACGCCTTGCCAACGAGGGTGCGCGACGATGAATGATTCCCACAGTCTCCACTGTGTATATCCGCTAGAAGCTCCTTCCCTTGCTCCCTGGAGATGCAGTGCAGGGACACATCATTCGGTCGCCTCCGGTAGAGCTCTCCATCCCTGATGCAGTATGATGTGGCCTGCCGCGCCGCACGCTCCGCTTCCTCCTCCTTCTCTGGTAAGGTCCCTTGCGTCAAATAGGTTCGGAGCTCCGCGATACAGCACCCCTCCTGAGGCTCCAACGTCAAGAGAAGACGCGCCCCTGAGGCCGGGCTGCAGACCGGGGCTCCCCAGGCTGGCGGCTGGGAGAGCTCCTCCCAAGGCTGCACCGCGCTCGACAGCGATGGCGTGGCCGAGGGCTTGAAGAGTCGCTCCTCGAAGACGCCAGGCTCCTGAGGTGGCCGCCTGGATGCTCGTTTGGTGATGTCGTCGGCCTCCTAATTGGTGCCACAGGGCACATGCTGCAGCTCTAGCCCCCAGAACTGCTTCTCCATCCTGTGGACATCTGCAAGGTAGGCTTCCATGTGCTCATCCCTCGGCTCGTATACTTTGTTGGATAAGTTGACGAGAAGTTGTGAATCGCCCTTGATGGTAAGGCGCTTCACTCCTAGGGCAGCCGCGGCCTTTAGGCCTGCTATTAGGCCTTCATATTCTTCTATGTTGTTGGAGACCTTTTCTCCATGCTGGAAACAGAGCTGCACGGCATAGTAGAGCTTGTCTTGAGTAGGAGATATAAGTACCGCACCAGCCCCTGCGCCGTTCCTGGAGAACGCCCCGTCGAAGTACATGACCCAACCGTCCGGCGCCTCGCTTCCCGGGGAGAAGGATCGATCCTCATCAGCCTTGAGGCCCGGCACCTCCGTCCACTCTGCCACAAAATCTGCCAAGGCGGCCCCCTTGATGACTCTGGTTTTGCTGAATTCGAGCTGAAACGCTTGTAGTTCAATGTTCCACTCAGCGACTCTTCCAACTGAGTTAGGGCTCCAGAGCATCCTTTCCAAAGGGTACATAGAGACAACCTTGATGGGGTGGCCCTGAAAATAATGCCACAGCTTGCGTGAGGCCACCAATAGCGAGAGGAGAAGTTTCTGAGGCATGGGGAACCGCGCCCTTGCGTCCCACAACACTGTGCTGATGAAGTACACAGGATGTTCAACGGGGTTGGGAATGCTGGTGTCGATGGCGCCCTCCGGATACCATGGCGCCTCCTGAGACAGGGGAGCCCCCAGCGGCTGGTCGCTAGGGGGAGGGGTCCCCGCTGTCCTGAGTGTGTTCCCCAACGGCGGCTGATCCTTCTTGGCTGTGGTAGTAGTCTCTGTGGGTCTTCCTTGTTCATGCTTTGCCTCGACCCGGGCAGATGTCGTGGCTTTGTTCCAACGCTCCTCCCTAACTGCCACCAGGGCTGCGCTAGCGGAGTAGGGAGTGGCTGCAAGGTAGAGCACCAGGGGTTCCTGAGGGCGTGGGGCCACCATTACCGGAGTGCTGGTTAGGTACCTCTTGAGATCTTGGAACGCCTTGTTGGCCTCTTCAGTCCATTCAAAGGGTCCCTTTTTCTTCATCAGCTGGAAGAAAGGCAGCGCTTGCTCCTCCAACTTGGAGGTGAAGCGTCCTAGTGCGGTCACGCGCCCAGTAAGCTTCTGCATTTCTCTGAGGGTCTTAGGCGGGCTCATGTCCTCGACCACCTTGACCTTTTATGGGTTAGCCTCGATGCCTCGGTGGGACACGAGGAAGCCCAAGAGCTTGCCTGAGGGGACTCCAGACACACACTTCTCTGGGTTGAGCCACAGGCTCACAGCGTTGAGGCTTGTGAAGGTTTCCTCCAGGTCTTGTATCAGGGTCTTGGCCTCGCGAGACTTCACCACAATATCATTGACGTATGCCTCAACGTTCTTCCGGAGCTGCAGGCCCAAGGTGATGTGCATCAGCCGCTGAAAGGTCACCCCTGCATTGCGTAGCCCGAACGGCATGCATGTGTAGCAGTACACCCCACACGGGGTTAGAAAAGCCGTTTTCTCCACATCATCTACTGCCATCTTGATCTGGTGATACCCGGAGAAGGCATCCAAGAAACATAACAGGTCGCACTTGGCGGTGGAGTCGACGATCTGATCGATGCGGAGGAGTGGGAACGGATCTTGCGGGCAAGCTTTGTTGAGGTTGGTGAAGTTGACACACATACGTTCCTTCCCCCCTTTCTTTGGCACGACGACTGGGTTGGCCAACCACTCCGGGTATCGGACCTCGCGAATGACCCCTGCAGCTTCCAACTTGCGGGTCTCTTGGACGATGAAAGCCTGCTTTTCCATGGACTGCCGCCTTGCTTTCTGCTTCATGGGGCGGACATTAGGGCACACGTTGAGGTGGTGCTCGATAAAGCCTCTAGGGATCCCCGCCAGCTGATCAGGCTCCCATGCGAATACCTTCTTGTTCGCGCGCAGGAACTTGACCAGGGCCTCCTCCTGCTCGGGCTCGAGGTTGGCGCCTATGGTGAAGGTGGCGTCAGTGGATCCGTCCTTGTCAACCAACATCTGCTTGGTTTCTGCCTTGTCTTGGGTGAACAACTGCTTCTTCTTGGTCGGCGCAGCCCCCTTGGGCTTAGGGGCGTCCGAGTCGGTGGGCTGCCCCGATGCTGCCGCCTTGAAGGCGAGCTTGAGCACTTGCAATGCATCCCCGGTGTCTCCGCACACGGTGAGGACGCCGCTGCTCCCGGGCATTTTCATCAGGTTGTACGCCGGGTGAGTCGCGACCATGAATCGGGCCAACACTTGGTAGCCGAGGATGGCGTTGTATGGGAGGCCGATGGGGGCGATGTCGAAGTTGATTAGCTCCATGCAGAAGTTGTCGTAGGTGCCGAAGGTTACCGGGAGACGGATCTACCCCAGGGAGCTGGAGGACCCGCCCTCGATGCCCAAGAAGGGCCGGCTGGGCCGAAGCCGCTCCGGTGGTATGTGGAGGAGGCTGAAGGATTCAATCGAGAGCATGCTGAGGCCCGAGCCGTCGTCTATGAGAGTCCTGGTGACGGCCACCTGGCAGATGGTGGGGGTGCACAACATCGGAAGCGCGCCCGAGCAGGCTGAGTTGGAGGGGTGGTCCTCCAAGCTGAAGGCCAGATCGGCCTTGGGCGCCGATCGACCTAAGGGAGCCCCCTGCCGCGTGGAGGTAGTGCCGACCTGGCGCACGAATGGCTTGATGTGTCGGCCCAAAGGTGGCGCCTGCGAGCCGCCCAGGAGGGCCGTGACGACCGGTGGCGCCGGTGTAGCGTGCTGGGCGAGGAAGAGGTTGCGCAGCTCTTCCCAAGGGGCCACGGAAGCTGTCGGTAACTTGTCCGGCCACCGCACCTGTTGCAAGGCTGGGGCCAAGGCTCGGAGCCCCCTGGCCCCCGCGCTAGTGCTAACGACTGGAGCGGGCGACGCGCCGCTCATCGCAGGGTGAGTCGCGGTGTCGACGGAGAGCGGGTCGGTGGAAGGAAAAGCTCCGACGCACCCCTACCTGGCGCGCCAAATGTCAGATTTCGGGTTCTGGCAGACCCTCTAGATTCGAACACTGGGGTGCGCGTGGAGATTTCGCCCACTACCTACCTGCACCTCACCACCTCGCTATGATCTAAGCTACAAAAGGAAACACACAAGAGACACAGAGTTTATACTGGTTCAGGCCACCATTGTGGTATAATACCCTACTCTAGTGTGTGGTGTGGTGGATTGCCTCTTGGGCTGATGATGAACAATACAAGGAAGAACAGCCTCGCGAGGGGAGGGGTTCTTGCGTTGGTGGTTCTGGCTAAGGATCGATTCATTCTTTTCTGCCTTGAGAGTGACTAGTCCTATTTATAGGCAAAGGCCCTGGGCCTCTTCCCAAATATTGAGCGGGAAGGGCGCCAACAACTAGCCATTTTGAAGGGGAACATCTAGTACACTTATCCTGACTAAAGTTGGTCCTCGCCTGTCAAAGGCTCTGGTGGTGACGCCTTCCTGGGCTCCACGATGACTTCCTTCCTGCCGTTGCGATGGTCTTAGTCTTGTTGCACCGTAATGGATGCCTTTGCTTGATGCCCTCGCCTGCGATTGCCCCCTTTGCACCAAAGAGGAAAGGAGGACACTGCGCGGGCTGGCGCCCGCCTGGTGCCCCTAGTCGTCATGGCTTGCGTCATGGGCACCTCGTGAGGTGCCCCGCCTTGATCTCTCCGCCTCCTCGCGAGCCAGCCTGACGAGGCCGTGCCTGAGGAAGCTCCCTGTCACCCACCCCACGAGGCTTGGCCCCTCGCGAGGGTCTTGAGCTCTTGCTGATGAAGATGGGCCGTGCTGGCCCGCCCCTTGAGCCACGCCGCAGGCCGCAGGCAGGCAAGTCTGCGAACCCCCGTTCCCAGAATGCCGACAGCCGCCTTCGGGCGTATCTCTGACCGAAGGGGCCCATCGCCTGCAGGCCGTACTGGCAGCCCGTTTGTGGAGGGTGTCATGATCAGCATGGCAATAGTGCCACGCCAGACGGGTGATGGCTGCCCTGTACGGCGTACTATAGCCATGCATGCTCCCGGATTCGGGGGTGGCAGGCTCCACTGTTGCCACGCCTTGTCCCATCATCGTTATGGGGGTGCAGACTTTGAGGGCATGGCCCTGGCCGCTCGCCTGGGGCCGGCCTCTTGGAGTCGGTCTTCTTGGGCCGGCTTCTTGGAGTCGGTCTCTTTGTGGCCAGCTTCTTGGAGTCGGCCCTATCGTGGCGTCCTCCAAGAGAGTTTAGGGCTGGGCCTCCTTCCGGTAGTCGGCTTGTGAGGCAGCCGGCCGGAGGAAGGCAGCCCCACGTCTTGGGTGCTCCAAGGCTCGATCTGCCTGTTGTTTTTTTCAAAGGTCCAAAGGGAGTCGGCTAGGCTACCCGTGGTCATTTACTCCGACAACCTGGCTTGTGTGTAATCCATCATCATCTGGGAATTTGCACCTTGTGTCTAATCCAGCATCATTAGGGAACTGACACCTTGTGTGTAATCCAGCCTCATTTTGGAAACATGATCTCGAGGTCGACCATACTTCCCTCCTCGCAGGAACTACATCCTGACATGAAGTTACTTCTTTTTTAGATCAATACTCAAAGCAACCCAGATCCATTTAGTAGAAGCCAGATAAACCGGACTTAGAGAAGTGAATTCAAAAGAAAAAAACAGACTACAAGGTGAGAACACCCACTTCCTACATCAAGCTAAAAACTAAAGCATTAGGATGATTAAGACTCTTCTTATTACACATTGAAGAACATGAGGCTAAGAGAAATAGAAACTACAACATATGCACATCGAAGAACACGAGGATAGACGAAAGTAATTGAAAGGGTGTTACTTACTAAAGTTCGTTTTACAGGTTTGGCGCAGCTCCTCTTTAACTTGCCATGCTCCTTGAAGATGTCCCCAATATCCCGCGTTTGGTCTTCATTGCTCCTCTGCATGTTTGCACTCGTGGTTTTAAAATTTCAACATGGCAAGAAAAATATACTACTAGTAATACTCACGCATCTTATGAGAAACATTAAAGCACACGTTTGCCATGTTATATCATCTCCAACGGAATCTCAACGCGTCGCGCTTTAAAAAAGTGTTTACAGTGCTGAGATTGATAAGTAGAGATAGAGAGTAGAGACTAAAGAGTAGAGGATAGTTCTCATCATAGATGGATAAAAAAAATACATAATTCAACTACTCCTCGTCGTCCGACTCCTCCTCGGTGATGTCCTCCTCCGACGTCTGAATGTAGGCATGAAGATACCAACCGTCGTCGGATTCCTAGGGCGATGCTGCTCCTAGCCTCATATTGAATTGAGCATCCACTTTTCTCCTACGCTTGTCCTCGCGATAGGCGGCTCACTCTGCCCTCATCTTCTCCCTCTCTGCCCTCCTTTCCAAGTAGAACCCGCGCTCATTGATGATGTCCTGCAGGAAGCGTTGGTGCCATAGCGCCATGGCTTCCTCGTCCATCTCGGTGATGCCGAGACGGTGCTCCCGCCTCCGGTTGTCGAGACGATCCTTATCGGTGATAAGCCGTGGCAGAGGCGCGAGCTCCTGCGCCCGCTCCCGTGTCGACACGTTGGGGAAGTTCAGTGTTCTATGAGGCCACCGGAGGTGCCACGCCGCCGCGTCGTACACGCGAGCGGCCTCATTGGCGGTGTCAAAATTGTCGAGGCCGAGGCACATCCCGCGGAACCGGATCTCGGTGGAGAAGCCGCCGGAGGGGAGCGTGCGAATGTCGCGGTATCCCCAAGTTTCCCGGTGACGCGGTGGCAAGGTGGCGCGGTGGCAGCGAGACGAGAAAGAGCGGGGACAGTGTTGTGGTGAGGCACAGAGCGGGGAGAGAGCGGTGGCAAGGCACAGAGCGGTGGGAGGGCATTGGATTTTATAAAGTGCGCCGGAGCGCGCGCCAAAACTAGTGCATGCCCGACTGCTTTTTCCCCCCGCGCGTGATCCTTTCGCGATGTCCCTGCTATCTCTACTCTCTTATCTACTGTTATATTTGTTTTATATTTAATATTTATCTCTACTTCTCTACTCTCTACCTTTTTTGTTTTAGAAAACAGACTTGGTGATGATGGTGTGCCTGCCATCATGCAATATAGGTCGTCCGATTTATATCCGACGGATAGGAAGGAAACTATGGCAATTTTGCAGAAAGATACCACACCCCTCTCTAGATTTGCAAATAAGGCCTTCCCTCATTCATCCTTTTCTCCCACAAGATAAAATAATTTTACAAATGCATCTTGATGCGTGCAACGCATGGGCATCTTGCTAGTTCTAAAAAACTTTCCATCATTTGCCACACTACTGGTTGCAGATGAAGAACCTACCCAAGCACAGCACGATACAGGACGATGCACAATTACAAGCTGATATTCTGTTGGACAATGGAGGCTATAACCAATTACTTTTACGGGAACAATAGGAACCAGGAAATTTGAAAGGTAGGTATGAACAAATTTGGAACTGCACATGTATTGCTAAGTGATTCAATACCAACATTTCCAATCGAGGAGGAGAACGATGGTCGTGGCGGCCTCTGTGCATCATGGTTGGCAACGGGAGTCAATTCATTGTCCACGACGGTAGTGCTTCTGCGCTTGCCATCGGCTTCCGAGAAGCAGATCCGAGACCGTGGAAGACGGTGCCGGGGAAGAGGCTCCGTGTACGACGACGACGGTGGACCGGCTCCAGTGCGGCGTACGAGGTTGTCGATGAGGAAAATGCGCTGCGGTGGACGAGTGCGCCGATGTAGAAGGGGAGGAGCACGAATGATGCGATGCCGTGGAAAAGTCTATTTTGAAGTGGGGATAGAAAATGGGGAGTATTCAGGTGTACTACTCTAGGTGCCGGGGTGGGGTTGGCTGGGTAAGGTGAACCTGAAGTTACGAAAACAACCCCCTACCAAGCGTCATCCGTAGGCCTGTTGCAAAGGCTATGATGGTAACTTCCCACTGCTCGAATCAGGGTCGCGAGAGATTTTCCCGCCGACCTCAAAATTTTGTGACAGTGAACTCCCCGTGTGGCGTGCTGGGTGATTCGGCTAAGAAACTAGCGAGTAGTACTAGTAACTACTAGTACTCCCTCCGCTTTTATTAACTCTGCATATTAGGTTTGACCGAAGTCAAACTTCCTAAATTTTGACCAAGTTTATAGAAAAATATAAACATTTACCATAAAAATATGTATGATGTGAAAGTACATTCAATGATGAATCTAATGGTATTTATTTGTTATTGTATATGCTAATATTTTTTGTCATCAACTTTCCGAGCGTTTACAAAATTGACTTTTACCAATGCTAATACGCGGACTTAAATAAAAATGGAGGGGGTAGACATTTTTTTCTTAGTTTGTAGTGAATTAATCATTTGTTGTAATTGTGAAATAAATATATTAGGCTACTGACTTTGAATGTAATGGTCTATACAATTCAATACTTACAATCATTGTCAAATTCCAAGATGTATACGTGGTCTATAGTACTTCACAATATGCTCAAACTCACATAATCCCAGTCAAATGAGAATCTAAATGCATTTCATAGTTATTACTTTGTAGGATGCAACAAAACCAACCATAACTCTACATCATCCATTATAAAAGCAACATTTTGAACACATCCCAATGTGTAAATGAAACATGTAGAGAGAGCTTGCGAAGATGGAGCAGATAGGGCGGGAAAGATTGTATGTATGTGGACAAGAGAGTAGGAGACAAACCTGTCGGATTTCGGGTTCCGGCAGACCCTCTAGGTTCGAACTCCGGGGTGCACGCGGAGATCGCACCTCCTACCTACCTGCGTCTCGTCGGCTCGCAAGGATCTAAACTATACGAAGAACAACACAAGGGACACGAGGTTTATACTAGTTCGGGCCACCATTGCGGTGTAATACCCTACTCTAGTTTGTGGTGTGGTGGATTGCCTCAGGGGCAGATGATGAACAATACAAGGAAGAACTGCCTCGTGAGGGGTGTTCTTGTGTTGGTGGTTCTGGCTAGGGTTCTACTACTCGATCTCTCTGGTCGATCTCCAGATGCCTCTACCCTGGGGGTGGCTAGTCCTATTTATAGGCGGAGGCCCTGGGCCTCTTCCCAAATATTGAGCGGGAAGGGCGCCAACAATTGGCCATTTTGAAGGGGAACATCTAGTGCACTTATCCTGACTAAAGTTGGTCCTCGCCTGCCAAAGACTCTGGTGGTGACGCCGGCTTGGGCTCCACGAAGACCTCCATCCTGCCGTTCTGCTGGTCTTGGTCTTGTTGCACCGAAATGGTTGCCTTTGCTTGATACTCTTGCCTGCGCTTGCTCCCTTTACACCAAAGAGGAAACAAGGACTCTACACAGGCCGGCGCCCGCCTGGCTTTGGTTGTCATGGCTTGCGTCATGGGCACCTCGTGAGGTACCCTGCCTTGATCTCTCCTCCTCGCGAGCCAGCCTGATGAGGCCGTGCCTGAGGAAGCTTCCTATTGTCCGCCCCGCGAGGCTTAGGTCCTCGCGAGGGTCTTGAGCTCGTGTTTATGAAGATGGGCCGTACTGGGCCACCCCTTGAGCCACGCCGCAGGTAGGCAAGTCTGGGTACCCCCGTTCCCAAAATGCCGACAGTAGCCCCCGGGCCCAAGGCGCACCTGGACTTGGCTTAGCAGAGAAGCGAAGGGACAAGTGCGAAGCGCCGCGGGCCCCCATAGCCTACGGCCTTGGGCGCCGCGTGGCGGTTGATTGGACGTGGGCGTCCCCGCTTCCCCAC
Organism: Triticum dicoccoides; assembly: GCF_002162155.2. Classification (NCBI taxonomy): domain Eukaryota; kingdom Viridiplantae; phylum Streptophyta; class Magnoliopsida; order Poales; family Poaceae; genus Triticum; species Triticum dicoccoides. The sequence continues at coordinate 613,805,337 of NC_041385.1, forward strand.
GACGCCTCGGCAACTGCACGAATTGGCAAGTCCCTGCATGTAAAAATGGGTCATGATTACCTGTGATCGTGGAGGCCGATAGTTGGCCTCCTTCGACCATATGACGGAATGGCGAGAGCCTCTCCAGTCCACCCTCTTCTGTTGTTCTCCGCCTCCTTCTATGCCATTGCTCCACCATACGCCAATGGCGCCGCTCCGACGGTTTTCTGCCAAGGAGAAGGGGAAAACCCCCGAGGGGGCCCTTCCCCGCTTCGCCGAAGAAACGGCTCATCTCTCGTCGTGGAGAGGAGGGTGACCGGCAGGAGGTGTCGAGGCCATGGTTCGAGCGGCCACCTCCTGGATTCCCATTGCCCTTGTACGCCCGGATCGAGGGTCCTGAAGGCGCAGGCGCCGAGCAACACCGCCAAAGGCGCCGTCACCGTCGGCGGATCACGGCGGTGCGCGTCGTTCCTCCCAGGGTTCACGTCAAGGGCTCCTCCCGCGAGCTCGTGCTCCACGATGCCATGCCTCCTCGATCTTGGATTCGCCTTCCTCCTTCCTTCATCTTTGAGATTCCGCCAAGGGGGCCTTACAGGCTCTGGCTGCAGCACACCGACTGCCAGACTCCTACGACCGAAGCGGATGTCAAGGCATCGCTCCAGGCAAGGTCTTCATGACCCGGGGTTGGGGCGAGATCGCACGGGTCTGCCGATCGGAGGGGGCCCTCGTGATCCTCCTGTATTATGATGGCGCCTCCTTGATGCTCTTCAAGGTCTTCGACAAAGATGGGCGCCGTCTGGAGTGCTGCCCTAGAGACAGCGGCCGAAGCTCTGGAGTGGCAAGGACCAGGCCTGCCGCCCGCCCTTCCAGCAGCTCCTTTGATGGCAGCGGACGTACCGGAGGGTCCAGCGACTCTTTCGGACTCTTCCTGACCATGGCGACGACGGCTACGAGCCCCCGAGCTCATGCCGTGCCCGAAGCAGGGCCGGCGTGCCCGGTGGTCGACGCGGCTGATCCGGATGAGGTTGGCGCTGGCCTTGCGCGGCCCACTGTTGATGATGGCGTCTGCCGTCATGGTCCCTGTAGTTAGGACTCCTTAGGACACGCGTCTTTTGTCCCTGCGAACACACCCCATGGGGGGCTTGTAAGGTGCATGTAGTTCCTTTTAATATGATCCTTATCGTGAAGCAGGGTGAGATTTTCGTCCCGCCTTGGCTTAGTTCTTCCTTTCGAACCTCGCGAGGGCTCGATGCTCTGTGCCGACAGGTCCCGGTCCCAAGGCAAGCTTCAACCATTGCTAGTATGCCAGGTCGCGATGCCGTGGTCAAGGCCAGGAGGTGAGCGGCCCGAGGTCCAGTAAGAGCCCTTGAGTCGCGATGCTCAGGAGGTCCCCTTTAGCGCTCAAGTAGCCATCGTTCGGTGAGAAAGGAGCGCAACGTTGCCAACACGGAGCCGCATTAGGTGCAGGGTCAGGGTTGCGATGGTTAGTAGCCTGGGAAGATGAATTATCTCGGGAGTCCGAAGCCACTCCTTGGCGCGGCGCCAGGTCCGTACGTCGGCAGCTGAGGAGTTTCTTGGCGAGGTCCTCGCGAGCCTCCTCCCTCTTGCCTTTACTCTCCTTCGTGCTCGACGTCCTCGGGTCCCGGCCCTCGAGCGAGCTCAGCCGTCGCTGGTATGCCAGGTCACGATGCCATGGACAAGGCCATGAGGTGAGGGCTGGAGAGCCAGTAAGAGCCCGTGAGTCGCGATGCTCAGGCGCCCCCCTTTAATGTCCAAGCGGTTCGCGCAGACGAGAGGGAAGGAGACGCTGTGAAGGCCTCGCCCGACGCTGCTCCTTAAAGAGATCCTGCGAGCTCATCATAAGGAAAACGAAAGACGCTATGAAGGGTCGAGCGGAGGCTCTGCTATCGAGGTTTCGTGCCTTCAGCACCAAGCTGAGGCGAGGTGCTGCCGATCTTGAGGCTCCACGAAGCGCAACCGCCCAGCACAGCTCCACTGCCAGCGATGGCGCTGCCGGAAAGTGACTCCCTCGCGGCTCATGTCCTGCTTTCAGCTCCTGCAACATGCATCATGCCTCGTGGAGGCGTTTAAACTTGTGTTTGGCGTTGTGGAAACAATCTTTGGACTGTAATATCTACTTTTGGATTCCTTGAGATTTGCGTTTTTCCTTCCTACTTGCTTGCGTTCTACGTCGGCAGAGCCCGGCCCAGCGGATACCTCAACCGCCATTAGCCCCGACAGGAAACCAGGACGGGACCAAGGAGTGAGGGGCTACATGACCAGTTAGGCTCCTGAGTCGCGATGCTCAGGAGTCCCCCTTGACGCCCGAATAGCAAGTAGGGAGGGAAGATGTGTGGACAGATTTACCGTTCTACGTCGACAGAGCCCGGCCCCGCGCATACCTCAACCGCCGTTAGCCTTTAGGAACTAAGGGGTGAGGGGCTACGTGACCAGTTAGGCTCCTGAGTCGCGATGCTTAGGAGGCCCCCTTGACGTTCAAACGACCTTCGAACCTTGGCTCCGCTCGAAGAGAGACGTGCGATGAACTAGGCCTGAGGGGCCTGGCTGGGTGGCGTGCGCCTGGGCGTGACCCAGGCGTAGCCCCCGTGTCCAGCCCCCTCGCGTGGCACTCCCAAGGGGAGGCGTTACGACGAGGCCGGACACTGAGCTCTGGGCTCCCTGAGGTTGATGCAGCCGGGGGCCACCCTCAGTTGTTTATCACCAGCGCGGAGCATAGCGCTTCCGTATGTGTACGGGCATAGCCGCTCCTCGGCAGTGTTGTCAGCCAGCATGGAGCATGGTGCTTCCACTAGTGCGTGGGAGGGGGCTCCCCTCGAGGAGGAGCCCCCGGGGTGTGTATAGCCCCGCCCTGACACGTGGCTGGCACGGTAGGGTTTGGCGAGGTGTATCTGGGCACCCGTGAGCCAGCGCGGGACTAACAGGGCCCTACCTCAAGGCGGGTTGCGCTTGGCTCTGGCCCTTTACTTGTAATGTGCTCCTGCAAATTTGGTTGGATGCCGACGCTCTACGTCCTCGGGTCCCGGCCCTCGAGCGAGCTCAGCCGTCGTTGGTACGCCAGGTCGCGATGTTGTGGACAAGGCCAGAGGGTGAGGGATGGAGAGCCAGTAAGAGTCCATGAGTCGCGATTCTCAGGTACCCCCGCCCCCTTGAACACGCAAGCCGTCGGCTTGAAGGAAGAAAGGTGTTGCCACAAACAAGTAATGATCACGGTGGGTCAAATGCACGACCCGAATGAAAGCGAGAGGGATACACGCCGCTGGGTCAGGCCCAAGTGGCTTGGGGATAATGCAGCCCGAGGGGCGCCCCCAACAAAGCAAGCTAAAAAACATGAACAAAAGGGATACATGCCGCAGGGACGGATCCACGCGGCCTGGGAATGATGCAGCCCTGAGGGCGCTCCCAGCTGAAGAAATGAGACTCGAAAGATGTCAGCTGATGGTTTTGAAGATGAAGGGATGCTGAAGTAGCGATGTCGTGTGCCTCGGAAGCCAATCTTCACGAGCCCCCAGGCCCAGGAGCCTCGGGAGGCTCCGGAGGCGCTGGTGGCTCCCCGCGGACCATCTCCATCTCTGTCAGGACTGCGGAACGCCTGGCCGCCTGGGCTCCTCGTGAGGCACTAGCGCACAACAGCCTAGTTCGGCAACGCGTGAGGGCCAGAGGCGCTCCTGAGAGGCGGCTCGGTTGAGCCCTGGTATGTCGATGCAGATGTGCAGCCCACCATCCTCGCCCGGATGGGGAGCTACAGCGGGTAAGCGGCGGCTGCCACTTATGACTCTAGATTCCAGCAGCTCCTGAATGATTTTGCTGACGAACTCCTGAGGGTTTGGCCTTCCTTGCCTAGCTCCTTCCTGAGGGAAACGTGCTTTGAAACATGCCTCCAAGTGGTCCCCGAGCGCCTCCCTCGTGATCTTAGCAAAGTCGATAGCCCTCCAGGAGAGAGCCCCCGAGCTTTGCTCGAGGAGGACGCCGGGCGCACCTTCCTATGCGACAGAAGGAGGCGCCCTTGGAACGGGCGCGGACTCTGAGGGGCTTGCCTCCCGAGGGTTCTGACCAGGCGACGCCTTCTTCTTCTTAGGGACTACCTCGGGAAGCCTTCCGCTCCTGTGATCTGGGTCTTAAATTGATGAGGCTTGAAAGGCACGCTCCAAAGAACACACTGCGTCTCTTTCTTCACAAAGCACTATGATGACTCCACTGCTTCCTGGCATCTTGAGGACATTGTAACCATGATGAGTCACGACCATGAACTTGGCCAGAGCTGGGTACCCGAGGATGGCATTGTACGGCAGGCGGATGTGCGCGACGTCAAAGTCAATGAGCTCAGTGCAGTAGTTTTCGCGCTTCCCGAAGGTGACAGGAAGGCGGATCTGCCCTATCGGGACGGTGGAACCATCAGTGACTCCAGAGAAAGGCTTGGTTGGCTGAAGCTGGTTGAATGGCACTTGGAGATTGTTGAATGTCTCAACAGACAGGACGTTGAGCCCTGCCCCGCCATCGATGAGGGTCCTGGTGACTTGCACATTGCTGATGATCGGGGAGCAAAGCATCGTGAGGACTCCGGCTGTGGCTGCGCACTTGAGCCGATCCGTTGAGCTAAAAGTGAAGGCGCATGATGACCACCTGAGGAGGCGCGTGGCTTCGAGCTTGGGGAGGACTGCATTCACTTCGGGTGCAAACTGCTTGAAGATGCGTTGAGAGGCTGGGGCTTGAGCTCCGCCCAAGATGCAAGCGATTGCGCGCGGCTCCTGGAAGCCCCCAGCCCCCTCGTCCTGATGATAGTCTTCGTTCCTTCTTGGCTGTGGTGGCAGAGGAGGGAGGCCTGCGTTGCCTTGCGGACGATCCTCGCGAGGCTGATCCCTCCAGCCTCCCTCGCGAGGCTGGTCCTGCCAGCGGTCCTCACGAGGTCGGTCGCGCCACCCTTGGCGTGGGCCACAGTCTTCCCATCGTCCTCCACCTCTTCCTCCTCCTCGGTCATAGCCCCGGTCGTTGCGCTTGGGGCGTTGGCCAGCGCGCACATCCTGCACGGCCTGGAGCTCTTGGCATTCGTTGGTGTTGTGGGTGTGGAGGTCGTGGTACACGCAGTACCGGCTACCCTTGGACGACTCAAGCTAATCCTTCCTCGCTTGGTGTACGGTTCCGCTGCGAGCACGGCTGCCCCCTTGCGCTTCACGTCCTTGACCTTGGGCTTCTTCTCTTCTAGGTCGGCGGCTAGCAGCTCGAGGAGGGAGAGGCGTCCTTCCTCAGCCCTAGCGCACTTGGTTGCTAAGTTGAACAGCTCAAGGGAGGTGCACATGTCTTCATGGATCGCAAGCTCTTCTCTTGCTGCGCTGGTGCCGGACGGAGCGGGGTCCGTCCATGGGCCACGCGCCTTGGGGCCAAGGCTCCTTCTTGAGGGGGAGGCGGCTGAGGCACCCCCGGAGCTTCCTCGCCCGCGTAGGGCGGGGCGCGGTGCAGCGAGAGGGATGGAGCAGGGGAGCCCCCGACGGCGCTGACGAGCTCGGTGATGTGGGCGAGCCACTCGCCGTAGAGGTCGTCGATGGGGCGGTAGTGTAGGAGTTCCCGCGCCAGGAGTAGCGCGGCGTGCGCGTCCGCAAGAGCGCGACGGGCGTGAGACGAGGAACCGGCTGGATTCAGCGACGGGGTGGCGGTGCGGCCCTCTCGGCGCACCGAAGGATGCAGAGACGACGCCTGCTGCTCGTTCCCCGCCGGGCCGGTGGCGGCGTTGACGGCAGGCGACTGGGAACGACGTCGGTACCCGCCGGCGGGGGCCATCTGGGCGACGCGAGTGGCAAGGGAGGCCCGGCGCCCGGCGCGGGCTCGACGAGCGTCCGATATGGATGCGAGGGGCGGAGAAAAACAAGGCGGCGGAAGGCGGATTCCGGTGCACCCCTACCTGGCGCGCCATATGTCGGATTACGGGTTCCGGCAGACCCTCTAGGTTCGAACTCTGGGGTGCACGCGGAGATCGCTCCTCTTACCTACCTGCGTCTCGTCGGCTCGCAAGGATCTAAAGTACACGAACAACAACACAAGGGACACGAGGTTTATACTAGTTCGGGCCACCATTGTGGTGTAATACCCTACTCTAGTTTGTGGTGTGGTGGATTGCCTCAGGGGTGGATGATGAACAATACAAGGAAGAACTGCCTCGCGAGGGGTGTTCTTGTGTTGGTGGTTCTAGCTAGGGTTCTACCGCTCGATCTCTCTGATCGATCTCCAGATGCCTCTACCCTCGGGGTGGCTAGTCCTATTTATAGGCGGAGGCCCTGGGCCTCTTCCCAAATATTGAGCGGGAAGGGCGCCAACAATTGGCCATTTTGAAGGGGAACATCTAGTACACTTACCCTGACTAAAGTTGTCCTTGCCTGCCAAAGACTCTGGCGGTGACGCCGGCTTGGGCTCCACGATGACCTCCACCCTGCCGTTCTGCTGGTCTTGGTCTTGTTGCACCTAAATGGTTGCCTTTGCTTGATACTCTTGCCTGCGCTTGCTCCCTTTACACCAAAGATGAAACAAGGACTCTGCGCAGGCTGGCGCCGGCCTGGCGCCCTCCTGGCTTTGGTCGTCATGGCTTGCGTCATGGGCACCTCGTGAGGTACCCCGCCTTGATCTCTCCGCCTCCTCGCGAGCCAACCTGATGAGGCCGTGCCTGAGGAAGCTTCCTGTCGTCCGCCCCGCGAGGCTTGGCCCCTCGCGAGGGTCTTTAGCTCTTGTTGATGAAGATGGGCCTAACTGGGCCACCCCTTGAGCCACGCCATAGGCCGCAGGCAGGCAAGTCTGGGTACCCCCATTCCCACAATGCCGACAAAACCTAAGGAGATAGAGAGAGAGAAAGAGAGGAAGAAGTTAGGTCTGTGAGAAAGATGGAGAAATGTAATATACGTGAGATGCGTGTGCATCCGGATTCTGTACACGTGGAAGGAGAAGAGACAACAGGTTTGATGAGAGAGCTGCAAAAACATGGATGAGAGGGGAAGGATCTCGTGGGTTGAGGGATTGATCATTTTGTGCGGGGAGAGAGGGATTGGTAATTTTGTGCGGGAGAGAGAGAGGGTGGGAGGAGGAGTCAGTCAGCCGTCATCACATCATCCTGCTTCCAAATGTCCCCACATTCTCTAGCGCAGTGTGGTCGTCGTCTTCGATCTCCTTGATGCCCTCTTTGAAGATTGAGGTGTTGTGCATGTTGGGGTGCAGAGAAGCACAAGCGAGAGTGGTGGCCATATAACCTTGGATGGGGATGAATTGTGTGCTCGGGGGAGGGGGTGTGTGTGCGGGGTGTGTGTGTGTGTGTGTGTGTGTGTGTTGGATATTGAGAGAAAACAAACCTACGGAGGGAAATGTGTGTGTATGTGATGGAAAGCTACATGCTCAACAGGGTTTCCACGAAGAGATTGTGCGTGCGAGATAGAGAGCGATGTGCGGGCCTTTAGGTGGGCAGGGGTCGGGTGAGGGTGTCAAAATGTGTGCGTTGATGCATGTGTTACATGCAATCATGCGAGGGACGGACGAATCGAGAGAGATGGTTGTTGTGTTACGGATGCTCCTCTCTCTTTCTCTCTCTCTCTCTCTCACACACACAAGTAAAATAGAAGACCATTCTCTCATGTATAAACAACGTATCGGCATCTGTCTATGTCTCACTCATGCATGATCATTTGCACATTCACACCTCTCTATGTCTCTATCACACGCACACTGTCTCCACATTGCACTTCCGCCACAACACACATATGGACACATACACACGTTCTCTCTCAGTCACACGCACAAAATCAGTATTAAAAAATACTAGGGTGCACCTAAAACGTCCAAATCCAAATAAACATGAACTGGAGCTAAATTTAAATATATGGAAATATTGTTCAGTCAAGAACTTTTCGAGGAAAAAAAAGTTGAGTAATATTCGGGGATTGTTTTCACACACACGAAAAGGTTCGGTGGATGTCCTTCGAGTGCGACACGGTGACGCACCGTTCGATCAACCACGTGGTCGCAGTTCACGAACTTGCACAAGATTCCGTATCGTGGCTATGGTAACTAATATAAGCGCTGCCTCAGTCTAATGTTACGTGTACTAGTACGGTTTTCTTTTAAGTTTGACCAACCCTATATAAAACTAAAGTAAGCTCCCATACGCGCACTCATCAATATGCCGCCGCCGCCGTTGCGCATGCCGGCGCCTGCCTGCTCCGGCCAACAATTTCTCACCCATCACTGCCGTGTCGCCACCATCCCTGTGCCATGAAGCCGAATGCTCGCACGTCGTCTGCAGTCCCTCCTCGTGATGTCGCCGCGCTGCCAAGCATGTGAGCAGCTGGTGGAGCCGCGTCTATGCATGCAGCGTACGAAGAGGAGGACGAGCGCGTGCTCCAGCAAGCCGGTGAGGAGGAAGTAGTGTGTCATTGTCGTCTCCGCCCGCGCGGAGGAGGCACACATGGTGGCTGTCGCGGCGGAAGCCGGTCGCGCCCGCACCGAGCTCGCAAATTGGGTGCGGATGCGAAATCTACCTTCAAGACCTTGAATGCCACGTGGATCCTGCAATCTGAAGGAGCAATTTGGGTCAGTCGACTCTTGTGAGCCCTTGGATGCAACATGGATGGCTAGAAGGGCTTCGTCAACCTTCAAAATTGATGCACGGTTCATCTTCTTAGCCCACGACACACTTAACTGCCGGCCACTGCTGCCACGCCCTCCCCTGAACCGCCTGCTACCGCCAAGCTCCCCCCACGCCCACCATCCGTTTAACCCCGGGCACGATCCATTTGTTCCGGCGAATTGCATTCCACACCCAACACTCATAAGATAGATCATGGGCACCCTGCCACCATAATATAGATACTGGGGTAGCTTCTTTGCCGTCTTCTTCCTTTGCTCCGTCGAACTTCTTTCACAAATCGACTGGCCCAAATTATACTACTAGTATGAATGTATTAAGTACAGTAGGAACACGAAGATACGAGCAGTAGTACCAACTGCAAGAAGAACAGTAGTAAGACATAGTACTAGTACTATTGTATCTACTAAAGAGTTCAAATAACGAGAAAAAACATAAAGTGCAAATAACAAGAAAGAACATAAACATAGTTCTGATGGGGGCTCAGCACAACACACCCCTGAAAATAAACTAAGAAACTAGTCCGCTTGACACTGCAGTAGAACCAGCATGAGCGACATCACTGCCACCTTACTCGGAGTCTGAGTCCACGTCCTTGACTTCGTCCTCGTCCCTCTTCCTCTTCCTCTTTACCGATGCTTCTTTGCTTGAACCGGACACTGGGCTCTGCTTCTTCATCCAACCCTTGTAGATATTTAAACAAAGGTAGGCATCCATTGCTGCGTACAGGATGTAATCTTCATCTAATGTCTTCGACTCCCATGCATGATGAAACTCGTGGTGAGGTTTCTTCAGTTTAGCGTACGAAGGATCAATCATGGCTGCTGCCAGGGTCAGGATTGAAGGCTAAGAGGAGGACACTAGGCTTGCGTTCTGGAGATCGAAGGGCTGGCCTACAACGAGGCCTATCCGACCCAAGACATCGATGTCGTTCCTAAAGTCTAGAGTAACGAGTTTCACCCTTTCATCCTTGAGGAAGTTCTTAAAATCCTGGCACTCAACGTCGGCATGGCATATGTGGTAGATCAAGCACACGTTATGTATGCAAACCTGGATCACAGCGGGCTTCTTCTTCTCTGCCTCCTTTAGAATCTTCTCTCTTTCCAGGACTGTGGTGTACTCAACATCTAGCCCAGAGACCCACTCATCCTTTGAACTGTTGAACATGCATAGGAAGCGAGAAAGGCATGCTTTCACTATCGCGGATCCATGTGTGTAGATGACGATGAACTCATCACCGGTGATGGCTCTAACCTAGTACTTAGCAGCAACCATGGAGATTTCGGAGGCCATGGATTTTGGAGGAGGATTAGGAGAAGTTGACTGGTGTAATGTGAAAGGATGGGACGACTAGGAGCAAACTGTTGTAAGGTACTATACTAGTAGAAGACGGGAACGAGTAGGGCGTGCGAATGACGTGGGGTTGTTGGGTTGCCCGGTGGATAAACAACTGCAAGGCCCCAAAGACTTCTCGAGTACTATGCGGGACCCACTAGATGTCATGTCTACTAGACCCATATCGTAGGCCTGACGGTATAGTTTCTGCCTGTTTGCATGCCATGCCGGCGCGTGGATGTAACTTCACTTAATTTCGTCAACCGTTGCGCCTCCCACGACCTTCACCTCCCTCGTGCGGTCGCGCCCTTTAAGACTTCGACCGGCTATAAATGATCAATTTTTTTGCCTACTCCGCATGCATGATACTCCCTCTGGTCCTTTTTACTTTTGTCAACCGTTTGCAAAGTGTTTGACCAAATTTATACTAAAAATATCAATATCTACAATACTGATTATAATGAATATAAGAACTATGTTTTATAATGAGTAAAAAAATATTGATTTGACATTGTGAATGTTGATACATTTTTCTATAAGTTTGGTCAAAGTAGAGGTACATTGATTTCAGACAAAACTTAAATGCACAATGCAGACTAGTTCCTCTGTCCAGGTGCGTGCCATGTCCTATCTAGTCATCACAACAAGGTTAGCTATTAGAGTAGTACTACCTCCCTTCTAGTTTAAAGGGCTCGATTCAAAAATTTCACCTACTCTTAGCAAGATAGAGGCGGTGGAATAGTTTTTGTAGTCTGCAAAAGTACTCAACTAATGCTGTCATTCTTCACAAAAAAATGTGTTTACCAATGCATTATCGCATTGCATCCATGCATGAACACTAGTTACTCTAACCCCCTCTCTTCTTTAATTCTTTGCCACATCAGCATGTTTGCTATTCCCGTGCGCATGATACCAGCTAAGATACCACCATTATGGCCAACCTTAATCATCGCATGCAATAATTTAGTGCACCTTGAAATATGAACATATGTGGGGCATGTATGTTTTTTAATGACTTGAGACTATACCTAGCCCGGCATGCAAGATGACTTATTATGCACCGTTCCCCATACATGCAGGAAGCCCGTTCGTCTCCAAATCTTTTCCTCTCCATGTGTAAAAACAATATGCCTGCCAGACTCTCCTTCTCCCTCCGGCGGTCCCACCACTCCACCCCGTGTGAAAAAAAATCCGCATGCATGACTCTCCTCCCCCCGCGCTCGTCCAATCTGTTATGACCAGCAATATTCCACGTAGCTATTATGTTAATCATGCAACATATCTTATGGGACACTGCTTCAGTTACTTAACTGCAGGTGCATTGGGTCACTGACATATGGGCCCAATAGGGGTCTGGCCCACATGTGAGTGCCGCAACTGGACCTGCAGTTAAGTCAGTGCAGCTCAGTCCATATTTTACGTAGGTGTTCCATTGCTTCCTATAAATACTTCGCCTCCCACGACATTACGAAGAACGCTCACGTTCATCGCTATATCCTCCCCCTCCCTCTCACGTCGACAACCATAGCATCTCCCCTCCCAAGCCCTAAGTGCCCCTCGCTGCACCAAGCAAACGGTCACGTGTCGCTGTTCCGTTCCTCGTCGCCACTAGCCGAGGAAGACGCATCATCATTCCACTCCTCTCCGCGACGCATCGAGGTGGACGTGTCAGCATTCCGAATCTAGCCAGCACGCGCGTTGGAGGAAGCATCGACTCCCCGCTACAAGGAGAACATCGCACCGCCCGTCGAGCCCCCCCCCCCACTCAGCCTTGAGGAACTTTGGAAAGAAATGGATGTCACCTTGTGGGAGGCTTTGCCTCCGGCAGAGCACGTCAAAATAGAGGCAGAGAAGCAGGCCAAGGAAGAGAAGCGCGTCACGGGGCATGCTTTCTGGCAGGTCTATGTCGCGTCTGAGAGAGTCAGGCAATTGGCTCTTTGGCAGAAGGCTCGTGCGAGGGTCATGAGGGTGGCAAAGGATGCCCGTGCCAAAGCCCTGAGTGTAGTCGGGCCCAAGCGCCTCATCTATGCTTGGCGGTACATGGACCGGGTGCATGCTTCCAACGAGGAGGAGTACCTGTTGGCGCCAGATCACCACACCGGTGAGATCGCGCTCGCCCGCCGGCAAGACACCAATCAGCACCTTGCGAGTTGCAAGGCTGAGGAAGAGGCATTGTGTTGGCGTGCTGGGAAACGGCCGCGCACCAGGGAACTCATGGCATGCCGCAAGCGCTCCTGCGAGCGTCGTGGCTTTTAGTAGCAGTATAATTTAGTCTCGTAAGGTGATCTCATTAGTTTGGGAAGCAAATGATAAAGCCCGAACGATCGAGAATTATTAGCGTCCTTAATTAAGTATGTAAAAGGGAAAGGTTGGAAACCTTGTGTATCCATACGCATTTTGTAAGTACGTGCATATAGCACAAACTTTACTATATACTATCGCACTACACGTCTCTCTCTATATATTCTTGCAGACTGTGCTACTCCCCCGCCGAGGTGAATAAGTCATCTTTGGTTGTGCACCGTGACCAAGAAGGAGGGAAGACTTATACACCTAGACAGAGGGAGTACTACTATTACTTATGTACGTGGAAATGCACGTTTTAACATTACGATGCAGTTTTTGTAAAAGTAGAAAAACAACACTGGTCAAGCTTGTGAAACGTTTCAATGCAAAACAAATGCAAAAATGCTCGTTTTATTGTTTACTTTTAGCTTCCTTCTCTGTGGTTATTTCTCTGTCGTACTTTGTATGGAGTATCTCACTGGTAGGAAAGGCATGCAAATTCCCAAACCGCTTCCTACACCCTGTATCGAATTTTTTGCCTAACAAGTTGTGTCGTGTAATTGGAATTCCAGCTTGAGTACTAATAGGAGTACCAGGGGCCAGTTTGTTTAGGCTTATAGATTAGTAATCCCATTACTACTACCTCCGTCCTGGTTTATTGGTCCCCATTGTAATCTGTGTCGAATTTTGTTCATAAATTTAACTAACGAAATGTTTGTGCATGTCACATGCACTAACATTTTATCAGTTAAATCTTTGGTCAAAATTTACCACAAATTACAATGGTGACGAATAAACCAGGACGGAGGTACTAGTAGTAGTTTAGAAGCCCAAATAAATGAGTGAGGTGCCTTAATGTTACTCTCCACTGTGACTAGTCTTATGGGAAAAGCTGGAGAAGAGACGACTTATTTTTTAAGCCGCCAAAAGAACTGGCCCTAGGAGTAGTAGCTAGGGATATTAGAAGTAGTAGCTAGGGATACTAGGAGTAGTAGCTAGGGATCGAGTGTGCGATATGAATCGGAGAAAGTAAATGCAGAGAGATGAAATGCAAAAAAGACGGAGGGATGTGATGGTCGTTTGTCCGTTTATTTTACCAGGCCACTTATTACTGGCAGTGGTTGAGTTTTCTGATATGACGGCTTTATTGCCGCGCCACGAGCGGGGTGAGACTCCCGTGCAACGTGGCCCTCTACACTTGTACTACATCGATCTTGGTTTATTAGTCCCCCATTGAATTTGACTAAAGATTTAAATGGCAAAATGTTAGTGCATGTCAACAAAAACTATATCATTGGATTCGTATTTGAACATAGTTTTCAATGATATAATTTTAGGTGACATGCATCAGCATTTATCGTACTATATATAATGTTAGTTCAATTTTTGGTCGTACTAATCTATAGTAAGGTGCCCGTGCGTTGCACGGAAGAATGAAATGCATTGATCGGGGAGTTGTTTATTTTGACAAAGGATGTGGGGGTCATCTCATGTGTAATGGGTATCGATAGGTTTCTTCGGATATTATTTCATCTCTAGAGCTCACAAGCATGCGGGTGAAATAGATAGAAAAATAAATTTTGCAAACAAAAGCGTTCAACTATTCAACCTGCATCCAAAACTTGTGAAGAAATAACACTTATTGTGCTTTGCAAGAAATGATCTTTAAGAATTAGTTTTTGAGTATCGATTGTTATACATGTTGGCTACAGATGACATGGCACTTTCTTATAGTCAATAGTTGGCTATACTATTAAGTATTAATCATGCCCTTATACACCTATATGGAGGGATTAAATGAGGATGACTTGGAAGGGGGCAGAGGAGATGGAAGAAATGGTTCATCATAAGTCTTTCACCAGTAATGTTGTAAAAAATCGTACATGGAAGATTCTAGACTAAACCATAAATGGATACACTTTTATTCATGTGCGATACTCCAATAGAGAAAGATCATGCAAGGAAGTCTCCACATGCTTAGATAGCAGATTACATTGAGCGAAGACTAATGATCAACATTTAACTTGGTAATGCACATGTCCAGGTGAACCTCCTTGGAGTCCCTGTGCACCGCGTTGGGGGGTAAATCATACCATGCGTCTTCCATGTCCACATCGGCGGGAAGGTCCCACCTCTGCACAATCCTAGTCAGCATGATGGAGCCGGTGTTGTTTCCCACGTACCTCTGAGGGGTAGTAACAGTGAGCACACACACGTACACCAGCCTCGTGTTAGTGTTAGCGTCAGCGGCGTCGCCCCTAACGCACATTACAGAGATGGGGCGGCGGCCTGCGCGGGCCTCGCCGGTGCCCATGATCAAGACGAGGACGCTGCCATCCTCCTCCGAGACTAGCAGGCGGCGGTGATCCTCCAGCGACTACGGCATGGTGAATGGGTAGCACATCTCGTACTTGATGTTCTTCGCCAAGGGCCAGTAGTGACCGCCACACACATCCATGAGGTGATGGACGAAATCTGCCGGCGAGCCCCAAAACGGCATCGGGCACTCATAGCAGTAGACAAAGGGCTCCTTGGAGGCATCGACCAGGCCGTCCATGAAACGGGAGTGGCTGTAGGGAATGTTGCCCCAATTGAATATATGATCAAGTTACTACGAGATTTAATCCAAATAAGCACAAAATAAATCATGACGGCTATAACAGAGATTAAACTAATCATGTGGACTAGCATAGTAGATGAACAGATCTAATCTAGGATACAGAGTAGAAACATGCATTCTACCACGATTTCGAACAAGAAGGACAGAAACACATACGGTGCAACAGGAGCAGCACCGTTGGCGTTGAGGTTGTCGCCCATGTCGTTGAGGAAGAGGTTGCCGAGGTCGGGGAAGAAGTCGTCGTCAGTGAAGTCGTCGCTGCCAGCAGTCGCGAGAGTGCGCTCCCCAAATTTCAACAGTGCCCGCCGAATGGAGCGCAGGAGGGAGTGGTTGTAGAGGACGTTGCGGCCGCCGAATGGAGCGCAGGAGTAACACACGAAGCAGAAGCTCGTGCTCCTCCCTAAGTCTCTATCTCTACTCTTATCTCTATCTCTACTACTCTTCTTTGTTTTTTGTAACAAATCGAATAGTACTGCGCCATCCGCTACACACCCGACTGAACACGCCTCC
Source organism: Triticum dicoccoides (assembly GCF_002162155.2). Classification (NCBI taxonomy): domain Eukaryota; kingdom Viridiplantae; phylum Streptophyta; class Magnoliopsida; order Poales; family Poaceae; genus Triticum; species Triticum dicoccoides. The sequence goes on from NC_041385.1 coordinate 613,820,702, forward strand.
TCGCCTCCATCGTCACCAACTTTGTCTTTTATAGGAGTAGGAGTAGAGAAAAAACCGAATTGCTGATGGTGGTGTGTCGTGCAATGCACAGGCATCTTGCTATTTTTTTCATATAATTCCGAACACCACGTAGACATGGTCTTTGACCATTTTACAACTATGTTAGTATCATTTTTAGTGGCTAGCCGGTGCATGTTATAGCCCCGGGTGTTTTAACCTTTTCTTAGTAATGATATCTGGCGATTGTTCTCCATGAGCTCAATCCTAGTGAATCCCACGTAACCGTCAGATTTCCATCCGACGGTGGCCTGTTTTTAAGCCATAGTATTTGACAAAACCGCCACCCTTACACACGTACTGTAACTGCGTCGCGGGCGTTTGCAACTGCCATGTCTCCCAGCAAACATTTTTTGGGTATTGGAGTTAGCACCGATGGCGGTTCGCAGTCATTCCACGCTCGGGCATTGAAGTTTGTTACTATTTAAGATTAGAATATACTACTCCTCCGGTGCTAGTAGTAGAGCAGAGTCCTACTCCACTACTACTCTACTCAAGTAAGTTAGGGCATAGTAGTAGGTATTGTAGGGAGTATCAGTACTGTGATCACTCAAGCAAGTTGTCGGGCATCGATATGACCCTACGCTGCTGGTATGTGTCTCGTAAGTCAAGCGGCGTGCTGTAGTCATCATCACATGTCCACTTCCCGCAGCACATATTCGCTTCTCCATCTTTGTCCGTACATAATCTCGTCCAATCTTCCATCCCCGCTAAGGCGCCTCCCCCCTCGTCCGAAACCCAAGCACTAACAATGGCAGAACCTACCAACGTCCAACGAAAGAGTGGCTAGAATTTGCTCCCCACAGAGGCAAGCTCATTGTTTCGCATGTGGACAATCTCAGTACCATGCCGCTCACCGCGTGCTCATCGAGGTTGTACCATTTACTCAAAGCTCTCAGGCCGGAGCTTTTTAAGCCAGCTCCTTGCTTGCTGATGTCGCCTGATCTTCAGAAACGGCATGTCACACAACATAACGATCATAGGGTGGCGAGCATCAACACCCTTGACAGCGATTCGATCCCCGTCACCCTCAACTACATTAACGGTATGTACTGGGTCGGCATGAACACGTATTGGATGGTGCTCGTCAACGGTCGCGGCATCTGGATGCTCGTGGGGGTCTACACCCGGCGATTGATCCCCCTTCCTTCGATTAACACTGCACTGCTTTGGCACCGCGGCCCAGAATACTCGGAATCTTACAGTAGCCAACATGATACCAAGTTTGATTTGCTCAATGTTGTAATCTGCCAAGTGCCCAGAAGATCTGTGAATTATAAAGACTGTAGGCTAATTGCATTCTTCAACCGCGGTCTCGCCTATCTGACAAGTCACTGCGGTAAGTGGATAAGTCTGCACGTCCATCGCAGGATCATACATCCTCCATGGTTCTCTGATGCCATTGAACACAAGGGCTTCATTTATTCTGTCGACTCCTTCTGTGGTTGGACGTATTGCTGGCCTACTCCAGTCATCACTACAAACGGCTGTTACAGTAGTAGGTTACTTTCCTATGATATCATGATGGCTTGCTTATATTACTGTCAACATTTATTGAGAAAATATTCGTGCTCATAACATGCTGCTCTTAAGATTGATGACATTAGGAGCCCTTTTTTATTTGACTCCAACTTGATATGATGTTGTAGGACGCCTGGTGTCCCTACCCTTCCTAATCTCAGAACCTTTCAAAGAAAAGCGACATGGCAGTTGGAGGTTGTTCCTGGCTCGATCAGACGACGGCGAATGATTGATGATCGTCCGCACATACTGGACTTGTTGTTTCGTGGAATACAATCACAGTCACTGCAAGGTCTTTGAGCAGGATCCCAGCTTCTCTGGGCCTTCAGGAATTTTTGACTGGAGGCTGGTAAGTAGCCTTGATTCACGCTCTCTATTTGTCGGACTGAATTATCCGATTAACCATGAGATAACCAACGACAAGGATCATGATGGCAGCGCGGTTTCGTTCATCTGGCAAAACTATGTGTACATAGCGTACCATGCGTCTCTGCATGCACCATACCTTGATATGTGCCGCCACACTCTGCAGCTCAAAGTAGGAGATAGGGTCGCAAGTATCACACTTCGACCTGCTGGCTGGAGTTTCCCCCGTCAGGCACCCATCTGTTTCAAGCCGCCAGCCAATCTCCATAGTTTAACAAATAGTAACATCTAACTGAGCCAGTTAGTTAGATGCGTACACTTGGTGTAGTAGGATCTTTATTTAGTTTAATGCATACACTTGTTCTTTTTTGTAGCCCTTTTGTAATGATGGCTGATGTTTGGTTTGGAAGAGAGAGCTGCATCTTTAGTCTTCTGGCCTCCTTACTACTGCTATTGTTTTCAATGTACAATCAGTAGTATATTTCGTATGTTGGTTGAATAAATGTGTTGTTAGAATGACAAACACAATGTTTTGGAAGTCGTTGCACGGTCTGATCCTTTAGTGCCCCGTATCGTACGTAGCGCATACTATTTTTGGTACGGAACACATTTTCCACTTGTTGATAACATGCAACCCAATGATGAAGGCCCAATAGAGGAGCCCATAATTAACTGGAAGGGAGGCTCTCACATGAATCCGGACCAGGTACATGCTCATGGTCCCCTAAACATAAATAAGTAAATAATTAAATAAAGCCAAATGCTCATGCACCAGTTCTTTAAATTCACGATTTAACAGGAGGATATTATTTCCTATGATAGTGTCGTTACATTCAGTCGATATTATTCTTAGGGAAAGATAGCGACCGGTCTTCTTTCTCCCAGCATTTTCTTCCTGCAACCAGCGGACCCATGCAAATCATAGTCAACGTCGTAAATTGTTCCGGTCCATTTTTATTTTTCAATAAGAATGTCCAACCCAGCCCAGCACATTGGCGACGACACTTTATCCTCCACCTTGGTGCGCTCGTCGCGCCGCCGCCGTCCGGCCCTGTCAACATAGTGAATCGGGGAGGACTGTAGTTGTGAGTATGACAGTACGGACCCACCAGGTCCACTCCTGAACCCAAGCAAGCCCCTCTTTTACTACACATATGCACCCCTCGTTTTTACTCTAATCCACCCCGCTGATATCTTGGACCCACATCATTTTCAACATATAGTCAATTAGCGACAGAATTGCACAACTTTTTTTGAGTAGTAATTCGGAGGAACAGGCTATAAACTGGGTTGTGCGGTCTCGGTGGCCCATCTAACAACATGACCAGCCCAGCCGTTTTTTCTTTTGGAAAATAGGTAGCCCAGTATATCGTTTTGAAGAATACCCAAGCTAGGACTATTTGTTTTGTCCGACTTACTGGGCTGCAAATCTTTCAAGGCGAGGAGGGATGCATTCCGGCCTGGCCAAAGAGTATGGTCAGTGTTTGTCAAAAGTAATATCAAAGGGGTTGAAAATTCCAAAAAAATTATAGCAAATGGGATATTAGTTTCTTTTTTTGTTTTTGTTCTTCACTGATATTTTATAACCCCTCCGTCCCAAAACTCTTGTCTTAGATTAGTCTAGATACGGATGTATCTAATACCAAAACGTGACTTGATACATCTATATTTAGACAAATCTAAGAAAAGAATTTTGGGACGGAGGGAGTATTTCATTGGATTTAACATGACATAGTACTAATTTATTTTTATTTATTTTTAGTATGGCTACTAATTTTTGGATTAAGAATATTTTGTTCCCAAGCAAAAAATTGTGAATTTTCAAAATTTCGCACATATTTAGTTAATTTTTTTAACCCTGGTCTGACCAGAAAATGGGCAACAATTCTAAAAATGGAAAATGGGCTGCAATAAATTCCATATGAAAATGAGTAAAAAATATAAAAATAATGGCAAATGGGTTGTACACACCACAGATTTCGAGGCTGACTTGTTTACGCAAGGCTTTGTCAGTCAACACACGATTCTAGCAGCAGTGACTGTTGGATGTCCATCCAACGGTCGTCGTGCTTCTTCAATCTCTAATCTTCCTGCTCTAGCCGCCTAAACTAGCATCGGTGGGACTGCCTGCTCCCTCCTCTTATGGCCCGCTATGATGTCGCGCAGGCTTCACCGGCCCACTCTACTCCCTCCGCTGGACTGGCCGCAAGCAATCAACTGCCTCCTTATTACGCGAAAAGATGATGCGCCCCACTGACATCTGGGGCGCACCGGTTGGGAGGCAGACCTGTGGGCCTACTAAGTTGACGCGTACGTAGGGCTTGTCAACTTAGTCAACAAACGATTCTAGCAACAGATATTGTTGCATTTGAATCAAATAGTCTTGTTGCTTCTTCAATCGCCGATCTTGTTGTACCAGCCGCCCAAACCAGTGCCGGCGAGACCGCCTACTCCTACCTCCAGTGGCCGGCTGTGCTGTCGTTGAGGCCTCGCCGCCCCCTACTACTCCCACCACTAGCCAGGCCCTGCAGCGACGACGGCCTCACACTGCAGCCAAACCAGTGAACCCTCGTACTCCTCTCCGCGTGGGCATCCACTGCCGCGTCTTCCCCGGCTCCACATCGTCCCTTCCTAGGCCTCACCGTCGTCTACCGCCTTGGTGCTCTCGGCGCGGCATGGTCAACGTGGTCAAGGAACGACTTCCATGGGAAGAGTACTGTTGGGTCCACGGCCACAGCAAGGAAGTGCCTCCTTGTTACGCGGAAAATAATGATTCATCCACCTGATAGCTTGGACCCACCAGACGGGCCACTGTATTTCGTGAAAAAAAACGTTTCCCCCTGACTGCTGGGACCCACTAGCTACATCTTCGCACACAAGGAAGTGCGTCCATATTACGAAAAAACGATTTGCCCCCTGACTGCTGGGACCCACTAGCTACATATTCGCATGCAAGGAAGTAACTAACAGTTGGGACCCACCTGGTCGAAGCGTACGTAGCATTGTCATTCTGGTCGCGAACATGTACGTACATAGTGGTCGATGTAGAGGTGCACACGTGTCGTAGTAGAGGCACGCATGTGTCGTAGTAGAGGCGCGCACATAGCATGTACACGTACGTACAACAACCAGGGTGCAAGAAAGAAAATACGGTCACGTACGTACATACGGGGCGGGGTCTCGAACGCCTAATCGTGCATACATATGACCTGGGGTCGTGTACATGGCTGGGTAGGAACGGAGAAACTGCGTCATCGTCGTGTTCAAGGGGAGGCAACGGAATGCGTCGTGTTCATCGGGAGGCAACGGAACGCGTGGGAGCCAACCGTCTTGGATGGAACAGCCTATGGAAACGAGGCATGGCAGACCACATAACGGAGGAAACGGCCTTGTGTTCAACCTTGCCACGATCGAAACGGGATCATGTTCACCGGGAGGGATCCGACGTACCACAAAACGGAGGAAACGGACTTCTGTTGGACCTCCTACGGTCGAAACGGAGTCCTGTTGATCTAGAGGGATGTGGCGTACCACAAAACGGAGGAAACGGACTTGTGTTGGAGCGCTACGGTCGAAACGGGGTCCTGTTCATCGGGAGGGGTGTGGCGTACCACAAACTGGGACTCCACAGGATACTATTCATCTCCACCGTCGACCTCCTCCAGCCTCCACGGGGCTACTGTTCATCCATCGTCGACCTCCTCCAGCCTCCACCTGCGACTGTTCAACCACGGGCTCCTGTTCATCCAGCCTCCACCGCGCACTCCTCCACCGGCTACTGTTCAACAAACCCTCTCCGCAGGGTCCAGTTCAACCACCCCTGCATAGGCTACTGTTCATCCAGCCCTCCACCGGCTACTGTTCAACCAGCCCTCCACGGAGTCGTCTTGTTCATCCACCCCTCCATGGGGTCCTGTTCATCCACCCCTCCACGGGGTCCTGTTCATCCATGCCCAACAGGCTTGATCGATCGGGGTCCTGTTCATCCAGTGGCAACACCATGGGGTCCTGTTCATCCAACACCCACCAGGAACTGTTCATCCAAAGCCCCCCAGCAATTCTCACTCTTCATTCAGAGGCAACATCGATCAGCTCAGTTAGCAGCAGTAGTGAAGGAATCGCCCGATCTCTCGGGTTCAGTAACGCGTAGCCTGCAGTGCAATCGCTCGGGTTTAGTTAGGAGACGCCTCGCTCGGGTTCAGTTAGAGCCCAACGCCTCGCACCCACGCGCGTACGTGTACGAGAGAAATGCGCATCGCTCGGCCCTGAACCACCCACCTTAACCGGGAACTCCCTGATATTTTCCTCGCCCTCGCTTCTACCACAGTTTTTTCCGTCTTGGACGGCCCAAAGAATGTCATGTAGCTGCGTCTCTAGCCCGCCCAGGACGAAAAGCCCATTTTTTGTCATGATTTTTTGTCAAGAAGTGGAGACCACCACATCTATGATGATACCAGGTTTTGTCACAATTATCATCATAGAAGTGTCATAAATATGACATAATTTTTTTTGGTTCAACCCAAAATGTCATGGATGTGTCTTTTTTGTAGTGAAATTTACCTAGGACGGCAGGGTAATACCACATATAGGTAGGTATGGTGGACTCATCTGGAGTAACTTTCGGTTCAAGGTTTTTGATGTACAAGCAGAGTTCCCACTTAGTACAGGCAAAGGCTAGCAATTAAGATTCAGAAGCGGCCAGCTAGAGAGCAACAACGATCATAACCATGCATTATGCATAAGTAACATTGGACACTAGCATGAGTAGGATATGAACATCGTGAACATAAATATCATAGAGGCTATGTTGGTTTTGATTCAACTACATGCATGAACATGTGCCAAGTCAAGCCACTCGAACATTCAGAGGAGGATACCATATCATCATACTACATCACAAGCATTTTAACGCTATGTTGATATCCAAGATAAATCATTATCAACTCCAAGCTACTTATGCATGGCATGAGAAACAATAATATCTAATTTTCATTGCAAACATGTTTAATCATAACGGGCTGAATCATGGATACTAGGTTAAACATATTTACACAAACAGAACAAGTCAAGTTCATACCAGTTTATCCCTGCCACGGCTAGTTCATCGTATATCGCCATTATTGCCTTTCACTTGCACGAGTGAATGATATGAAAATAATAATAGTGCAAGAGTACCATGGACTACGCTAGAATCTGCAAGACATTTTATTCAATAGGAGAAGATGAAAGGATCGAGAAGAGGTGTCTAGAGGGGGGTGATTAGACCCTCAATAAACAAAGTTGGCAGTTTTTAAGTTTTTCAAGTTGAGGTGGTAGATTAACACAATTTCAAGCATACACAATACAATTCAAGCAAGCATGCAATGAGTATATGAGCAGCGGAAAGTAAAGCATGCAACTTGCAAGAAAGTAAAGGGATGGGATTGGAGTGTGCAAACGCGATTGGAGACACGGAGATTTTTGGCGTGGTTCTGATAGGTGGTGCAATCGTACACCCACGTTGATGGAGACTTCAACCCACGGAGGGTAACGGCTGCGCGAGTCCACGGAGGGCTCCACCCACAAAGGGTCCACGAAGAAGCAACCTTGTCTATCCCATCATGGCCATCGCCCACGAAGGACTTGCCTCACTAGGGTAGGTCTTCATGAAGTAGGCAATCTCCTTGCCCTTACAAACTCCTTGGTTCAACTCCACAATCTTGACGGAGGCTCCCAAGTTACACCTAAACAATCTAGGATACACCACTCTCCAAAAGGTAATAGATGGTGTGTTGTTGATGAACTCCTTGCTCTTGTGCTTCAAATGATAGTCTCCCCAACACTCAACTCTCTCTCACAGATTTGGCTATGGTAGAAAGATGATTTGAGTGGAAAGCAACTTGGGGAAGGCTAGAGATCAAGATTCATATGGTAGGATTGGAATATATTGGTCTCAACTCATGAGTAGGTGGTTCTCTTAGAAAATTAGTGGTGGAAGTGTAGGTACGTTCTGATGGCTCTTTCCACGAATGAAGAGTGGGTGGAGGGGTATATATAGCCTCCACACAAAATCTGGCCATTACACACAGATTCCCAAACTCGGTGGGACTGAATCAGCAAACTCGGACAGATCGATTTAGGTAAAAATGTGAACATTAGGATTTTTGGTGGGACCGATATAGTCATCTCGGTGGGACCAATGTGTAGGGGTTAGGATAAAACCTCAACTCGGTATGACCGATTACTCAAACTCGGTGAGACCGATTTTGGTAATAAGTAAACAGAGGATTGGTCAAGCAAACTCGATGGGACAGACTGAACAAACTCAGTTGGACCGAAACTGTTGCAATAGATCATAGAGAGTTTGCAAGCCCATCTCGGTGAGATCGAAGTGACTAGGTTTTGGCAGTGGCTGAATAAGATGAAACTCGGTGGCGCCGGATAGACAAAGTCGGTGGGGTCAAGTTTGACATTTAGGTTTAGGACATATGTGGATGTGAGAAAGTGGCTGAGGGTTTTTGAGCATATCACTAAGCACTTTGAGCAAGCAAGCCATTAAGCAACACCTCATCCCCTTTTAATAGTATTGGCTTTCCTATGGACTCAATGTGATCTTGGATCACTAAAATGGAAAATCTAGAGTCTTAAGCTTTTGCCAATATTTGTCCTTAGCATCTTGAAGGGGTTCCACATCCTCTTGTCCATGTCCATGCCACTCCAATGTTGAACTTATCTAAAATGCACTAGGTAGAAGTATTAGACCAACAAGAGATATGTTGTCATGAATTACCAAAATCACCCAGGGAGCACTTGTGCTTTCAGAAGACAAGGTAAAATGTGCTCTTATTAGTTCAACAATTATTCATATGAGAGCCACTCAACATTTTCATCGTGGTCTTTTCCTTGGTAAGACTCGAATAAGAAGAAAAGAAGTTCAGAGAAACGCATTGAAATATTTTTGGAGTTTTTGATTTTCTAGAACGGGCAAATAAAAGGGAAAAGCAAAAACGAGAAAAACTATTTACATGGGAAAGCTCCCAACAAACAAAATAAGAACAAGGAAATCTTTTTAGATTTTCTTTTTAATACTACTACTAAGCATGCAAAGAAAGTAAATTACTATAACTAAACTTTTTCTTTGGTTTTTCAAAAGTTTTTCAAACACACAAGAAGAAAGCAGGAAAATAAATCTAAGCATTGATAATACAATGAAAAAGTGTGAACACCGACTAATGAAATACTTGGACATGAATATAATGTTGTTGAGAAACTCGTACTCCCCCAAGCTTAGGCTTTTTGCCTGAGTTGGTAATCGATCAGTAGCCTGGAGGGTGGTAGTATGTGTGGTAGCTCAAAGAGGCTCTCGGTGTGGATGCCTCGGCACACCATGCTGCCACCACTGCTGCGTTATGAGCTTGGGCCTCGCTCTCAAGAACAAACTATCTCCCCTTGCTGTGATAATCAAAAAGAGGAGGCACAGGCAAATATGTGTGCACGACAGATTTTTGGTTAAACATTAGATTTTAAATGAAATTATCAACCTTTCCCTAAAGGATCTTATGTTCTTTTAAAGTGTCAATATCTAAATACCACGTGGGTAGGATAGGATCAAAGGGTAAAGGTGAAACATCCAGCTCTCATGCCAAACATGTGGCATAAATTCCACCATAGAACCAGCCACTGTTAGCATTATGTTGAAGTCTACGTGCAACAATCGCTCCAAGGTTATAATTTCTTTCACTAGTGAGAGCGGTGTGAATGAGGCTCAATTCTAGCGCACAAAGTATGCTATAGTCTTGCTTGCCTACTATGCATTTCCTGTTAAATAATGCAAAATACTGAATTAGGGGAAAGTGAATGCTCTTTATTCTTCCTTGCCTAACTCCCCTATTTTCACCGTAACAAAGGCTAGTCAAGAAAGCCTCGTACTCAGCCTTCGATGGTTCATCAAGCGAACCCCAAAATGGCTGTTTGCAATGATAAGCAAAATTCTCCAGTGGGATAGTAAATGGTTTATCATAAAGCATAAAAGACACCCTAGACTCACAAGGGAAAAATGTAAATCTTTTGACACATGACTCAGTGAGAATTTGGCGTTGTTCACACTTATCTAAAAGGCAGGGACCGAGGCCGGCATTGTGAACATACTGCTCAAATTCCTCCTTAATGCCCACATGCACCATATATTCATCGGAAGGCCATAAGCATGTTTTGGTGGCAGCATCATGCGTGGAACTTTCACTTGGTTCAACATAAGACCGGCGAGCAAAACTGTCACTAGAAGATGCTCCTGAGGATCGTCTCCTCGAAGAGCTCCTTCCAAATAGGTTCATCATGTCCGTGTACAATTTTCTGAAAATAAAAATTTTGGGGTGACAAAAATTTGTCAACAAAACTTTATAAAATTGATAGCAACTACTCATAGGGATACATAGAGGCCATAGCAAACATTCAAACTACTTAGAACACTAAGAATTCAACATGCAAGCTCATTTATAGCAGCACCGAGAGTAGCTATTTATTCAAAGTATGAACCACTAAAACAAAAACTAATTGGACAAACGGTAGAGTCACATACCAATCAACAATCCCCCGAAATAGTTTCGAAAACAGAGCTTCGAGCAAAGAGATCAAAATCCGTGGGTTTGAGCTCAAGAACACAGTAGAGAGAGAGAGCAATGGAGAATTTTTTTGGACATAAGTGATAATGTGGGCTAAAGAGATAAGTGAGGGGGGCCACGTGGGGACCACAACCCACCAGGGCATGCATGGGGGTCCTGGCACGCCCAGGTGGGTTGTGCCCACCTGGTGTACCTCCCTCTTGTATTATTTTCACCAAGAATTCTTAAATATTCAAAAAAAACGTGTTCAATTTTCAGGGCATTCTGAGAACTTTTATTTTTGGGTCAATTTTTATTGCATGGGAAATTCAGAAAACAGATAAAACATGGCATATTATTTTATTTAACTAGTAAAAACAGGAAAAAAAAGTAAGGACAGAAGGTAGTGCTTACTAAATTCATCTTCATGCCGCTCAAAAATGATTCATTAATAAGGTTGATCAGGTCTTATTAACGACCACTTTCGATTAGCATGAAACCGAAGAACTTTAGTAAATCAATATGTTACCTCAATGGGGATATGCATTTCCCCAACAATAAGCATTTCATATTTATTTTTGACAGTAGGTAGAGGTATTTGAACACTTCCAATATTGATTGTCGGAGATTTTTCAATAACATTAATACCATTCACTTGGAATTGTTTCTTCGGAAAGTGCACCGTATGCTCATTACCATTAATATGAAAAGTGATCTTGCTTTTATTGCAATCAATAACAACCCCTGCAGTATTGAAGAAGGTCTACCAAGGATAATCAACATGTTGTCGTCATCGGGCATCTCAAGTATAACAAAGTCAGTCAAAATGGTAACATTAGCAACAATGGGCACATCCTCATAGATACCGATAGGTATGGAAGTTGATTTGTTAGCCATTTGCAAAGATATTTCAGTAGGTGTGAGTTTATTCAAGTCAAGTATTTTATATAAAGAGAAAGGCATAACACTAACACCAGCTCCTAAATCACACAAAGCAGTTTTCACATAATTCTTTTTGATAGAGCAAGGTATAGTTGGTATTCCTGGAGCTCCAAGTTTTTTAGGTACTCCATCTTTGAGAGTATAATTAGCAAGCATAGTGGAGATTTCAGCTTCCGATATTTTTCTCTTATTTGTGATGATGTCTTTCTTATACTTTGCATAAGGAGGCATTTTAAGAATATCAGTCAAGCGAGCACTACAAAAAAAGACACATCCGTGACATTTTGGGCCAAACAATTTTTTTTCCTGTCATACTTATGACACTTCTGTGATGATAATTGTGACAAAACCCGGTATCATCATAGATGTGGTGGGCTCCTACTTCTAAGAAAAAAATCATGACAGAAAATGGGCTTTTCGTCCTAGGCGGGCCGGAGACGCAGCTGTATGACATTCTTTGGGCCGTCCATGACGGAAAAAACCGTGGTAGAAGCGAGGGTGAGGAAAATATCGGGGAGTTCCCGATTACGGTGGGTGGTCGGGGGCCGAGCGATGCACGTTTCTCTCGTACCGTACGCACGTGGGTGCAAGGCGTTGGACTCTAACTGAACACGAGCGAGGCGTCGCCTAACTGAACCCGAGTGATTGCACTGCAGGTTACGCGTTACTGAACCCAAACAATCGATCGATGGCTGTTAACTGAACCCAATCGAGCGATTCCTTTGCTACTGCTGCTAACTGAAGCCGATCGATGCTGCCTCTGGATGAACAGTGAGCATTGCTGG
>NC_041385.1:613833359-613843828 GCF_002162155.2 Triticum dicoccoides
GGTGGGGGTGAATGAACAGGACCCCATGGTGTTGCCTCTGGATGAAAAGGCCCCTCTCGATCGAGCCAGTTGGGGCTGGATGAACAGGACCCCGTTGAGGGCTGGATGAACAGTAGACGATGGAGGGCTGGATGAACAGTATCTCGTGTAGGGGTGGTTGAATAGGAGCTCATGGAGGGGTGTTGAACAGGAGCCCGTGGAGAGGGCTGGTTGAATTAATAGCAGCCGGTGGAGTAGCGCGCGGTGGAGGCTGGATGAACAGTCGCAGGTGGAGGCTGGAGGAGGTCGCGGTGGATGAATAGTAGCCCGTGGAGGCTGGAGGAGGTCGACGGTGGAGATGAACAATATCCCTTGGAGTCCCGTTTTGCGGTACGCCACACCCCTCCCGATGAACAGGACCCCCGTTTCGATCGTAGCGCTCCAACACAAGTCCGTTTCCTCCATTTTGCGGTATGCCACACCCCTCCCGATCAACAGGACCCCATTTTGACCATAGGAGGTCCAACACAAGTCCATTTCCTCTGTTTTGAGGTACGCCAGACCCCTCCCTATGAAAAGGATCCCGTTTCGAACGTGGCCGGTTGAACACAAGGCCGTTTCCTCCGTTCTATGGTATGCTAGGCCTCGTTTCTATCGGTTGTTCTGTCCAAGCCGGTTGGATCCCACGCGTTCCGTTTCCTCCCGATGAACACAACGCATTGTGTTGCCTCCCCATGAACACGACGACGATGATGTTTCTCCGTTTCGACCCAGCCATGTACACGAGCCCTGGCCGTACGTATGCGCGAGTAGGCGTTCGAGACCCTGCCCGTATGTATGTATGTACGTGGCCGTATTTTCTTTCTTGCACACTGGCCGTTGTACGTACGTGTACATGATACGTGCACGCCTCTACATCGACTAGTATGTACGTACACGTTCGCGACCAGAATGACAATGCTACATACGCTTCGACCAGGTGGGTCCTGACTGTCAGGCACTTCCTTGCGTGCGAAGATGTAGCTGGAGGGTCCAAGCAGTCAGGGGGATCGTTTTTTTTGCCCGGAAACACTTCCTTGCATGCAAAGATGTAGTTAGTGGGTCCCACCAGTCAGGGGGAAATGTTTTTTACGCAAAATATGGTGGCCCGTCTGGTGGGTCCCCGCTGTCAGGTGGAGGAATAATTATTTTGCGCATAATAAGGAGGCACTTCCTTGCGGCCGCCGTGGACCCAGTTGTCAGCCTCTCCACCTACAATACTCTTCTGATGGAAGTCGTTCCTTGACCACGTTGACCACGCCGCGCCGAGAGAAATAGGGCGGTGGACGACGCCGAGGCCTAGGAAGGGGACGACGCGGAGCCGGGGAAGACGCGACAGTGGAAGCCCGCGCGGAGAGGAGTATGAGGGTTCACTGGTTCGGCTGCGGTGTGAGGCTGCCATCACAGCAGGGCCTGGCCAGCGGTGGGAATAGTAGGGGGCAGTGAGGCCTCTATGGCAGAATAGCCAGCCACGGGAGGCAGGAGCATGCGGCACGACCGGCGCTTCTTTGGACGGCTGGAGCACGAAGACCAGAGGTTGAAGAAGCACTACGGCCGTTGGATGGACATCGTACGGTCACTGGAGTTAGAATCGTTCATATTGACTAAGTTGACAAAGCCCTCCGTCCCCGTTGTCGGTGTCAAAACCGGCGGATCTCGGGTAGGGGGTCCCGAACTGTGTGTCTAGGCGGATGGTAACAGGAGACAAGGGACACGATGTTTTTACCCAGGTTCGGGCCCTCTCGATGGAGGTAAAACCCTACTCCTGCTAGATTAATATTGATCATATGGGTAGTACAAGAGTAGATCTACCACGAGATCAGAGAGGCTAAACCCTAGAAGCTAGCCTATGGTATGATTGTTGTTCGTCCTATGGACTAAAACCCTCCGGTTTATATAGACAACAGAGAGGGCTAGGGTTACATAGTGTCAGTTACAATGGGAGGAGATCTACATATCCATATCGCCAAGCTTGCCTTCCACGCCAAGGAATGTCCCATCCGGACACGGGACGAAGTCTTCAATCTTGTATCTTCATAGTCCAGGAGTTCAGCCAAAGGTTATAGTCCAGTAATCCGAACACCCCCTAATCTGGGACTCCCATAGTAGCCCCTGAACCAGGCTTCAATGACGACGAGTCCGGAGCGCAGATTGTCTTCGGCATTGCAAGGCGGGTTCCTCCTCCGAATACTTCATAGAAGATTTTGAACACAAGGATAGTGTCCGGCTCTGCAAAATAAGTTCCACATACCACCTTAGAGAGAATAATATTTGTACAAATCTAAGCTGCTGACATATTTCGTAGCGCGACATCATGCCACGGCCAAGCCTTCATTCAAATCGTTTTACTGTCCCACCTCAGCACGTTTAGCGAGGCGGTTTCCTTGGCACGTCTTGTCAAAGCAGAGATCGTGTCCCCTTATTCCGGGATTCTCATCAATACGGGCGTGGGTAACCCAACCGTGCCTGTTGGTATGTCTTCTCAAACGAAGGCGAGTCCCAAACGGTCACGGGGAGTGAGGGAGTCCCGGACTAGGGGGTGTCCGGACAGCCGAACTATCATCATCGGCCAGACTCCAAGACTATGAAGATACAAGATTGAAGACTTCGTCCCGTGTCCGGATGGGACTTTCCTTGGCGTGGAAGGCAAGCTTGGCAATACGGATATGTAGATCTCCTACCATTGTAACTGACTCTGTGTAACCCTAGCCCTCTCCAGTGTGTATATAAACCGGATGGCTTTAGTCCATAGGACGAACAACAATCATACCATAGGCTAGCTTCTAGGGTTTAGCCTCCTTGATCTCGTGGTAGATCTACTCTTGTAATACCCACATCATCAATATCAATCAAGCAGGACGTAGGGTTTTACCTCCATCAAGAGGGCTCGAACCTGGGTAAAACATTGTGTCCCTTGTCTCCTGTTACCATCCGCCTAGACGCACAGTTCGGGACCCCCTACCCGATATCCGCCGGTTTTGACACCGACATTGGTGCTTTCATTGAGAGTTCCTCTGTGTCGTCACCGATAGGGTGAGACCTTTCTCCCCGGATAGATCTTCGTATTCGGTGGCTTTGCACTGCGGGCCAATTCGCTTGGCCATCTGGAGCAGATCGAAAGCTACGCCCCTGGCCGTCAGGTCAGATTTGGAAGTTTGAACTTCACAGCTGACATCCGCGGGGACTCGATCTTCGATGGATTCGAGCCACAGCCGAGCGCGCCGCACTGTCACGACGGGCATGATTTAGCTCTACAGCCAGACAGTACCCTGGAGGCCGCACACGAGTCCGCTCAGATATTCAATTCGGAGCCGGCTGTGCAGATCGAGGACAGGTGGCTAGGCACCGCCTCGGGGGCTGCAACCTCTACGGCGATAGAGCCGAACACTGACCTTGTCCCTTGTGAAGCTCATGACTCCGAGGTGCCGGACTCCGAGCCTCCCGCGCCCCCTTCAACCAAATTCGATTGGGCGCCGATGATGGAGTTCACCGCTGCGGACATCTTTTAACACTCACCTTTTGGCGACATCTTGAGTTCGCTAAAGTATCTCTCGTTATCAAGAGAGCCCTGGCCGGACTGCGGTCAGGACGGTTGGGATGCGGTCGACGAAGAAATTCAAGGCCCACCGACCACCCATTTAGTAGCCACTGTCGACGATTTAACCGACATGCTAGACCTCGACTCCGAAGACATCGACGGTATGGACGATGATGCTGGAGACGACCAAGAACCAGCGCCTACTAGGCACTGGAAAGCCACCTTAACGCACGATGTATATATGGTGGATACTCCAAAGGGAAACGATAACGAGGAACGATGGGACGTGGCGAAGGACAACTCCCTCGACAAACAACCAAAACGGCGACACAAGCGCCGCCCGAAGTCTCGCCTCGATTACAACGGCACCCATACCGACCCAGCCTTAGAGCAGGGCGATGCCGTGGAAGACAAACATGCCACCAAGCAACCATCCGAACAGGATGAACCGGACAAGCAACCCATCCCCGACGAAAACAACAGTGCAGAAAATCTCACGCCGGACACATCACCGGAGCATAAGAACCTTCATAAAAGGCTCGTCGCCACTGCAAGAAGTATGAAGAAGCAAAAGCGGAAGCTCAAAACAGCGGAGGACGCACTCAGAATAAGATGGAGCAAAATACTCAATACCGCAGGTAAATACGGCAATAGTCACCAAACAAAGAGCTACCCAAAGCGCAAGTTGTTGCCCGAATTTGACGAGGAGGACGTAGAGCCCCCACAGTCAAACAAGAAAGAGGCCGCCTGGCCGGATAGACAACCAGATGACAGGCTAAGAGCGGCAAGCGGTGCCGCATACCAGCCGGCTCACGATCCACATAAGGATCCTCGCAAAAAGGATGGCCCGGTCAGGTCCATCTATGGGCCAAAAAGAAGACTCCAGGGAGCAACACAACCCGCCGAGTGTTTGACAACGGCACACCTAAATACAGGGGCGCCGCATACCCACTATGTTTCATCGATGAGGTACTGGATCATGAATTTCCAGCGGGATTCAAACCCGTCAACATAGAGGCATATGACGGAACAACAGACCCCGGAGTCTGGATTGAGGATTATATCCTACACAAATATATGGCCAGAGGAGACGATCTCCATGCCATAAAATACCTACCCCTCAAGCTCAAAGGGCCAGCTCGGCATTGGCTCAAAAGCCTCCCAGAAAATACCATTGGAAGTTGGGAAGAGCTCGAGGATGCGTTTCGAGCAAATTTTCAGGGGACTTATGTCCGCCCTCCGGATGCAGACGATTTAAGTCACATAACTCAACAGCCCGGAGAGTCAGCATGCAAATTCTGGAACAGGTTCCTCACCAAAAAGAACCAAATAGTTGACTGTCCGGACGCCGAAGCCTTAGCAGCTTTTAAACATAACGTCCGAGACGAATGGCTCGCCAGACACCTCGGCCAGGAAAAGTCAAGAACAATGGCCGTGCTAACAAGCCTCATGACCCGCTTTTGCGCGGGGGAAGATAGCTGGCTGGCAAGATGCAGTACCAGCGACCCAAGTACATCCGAGGTCTGGGATGGAAATGGGAAATCACGACGCAGAAAAGATCAGCGTCGGAATAAGGAAAATGGCCCAAATAGCACGGCGGTCAACGCCGGATTCAAAAGCTCTCGGCCGAATAATAAAACACTGCCTCTTAAGGACAATAGTGATGAGCTATCCAACCTAAATAAAATCTTGGATAGGATGTGTCAAATCCATAGTACACCCGGGAAGCCTGCAAACCATACCCACAGAGATTGTTGGGTCTTCAAGCAGTCCGGCCGACTTAACGCCGAACATAAGGGGCTCGACAGACCAAGCGAAGATGACGAACCCCACAAGCAGCACACCGGGAAACAGAAGACTTTCCCACTTGAAGTCAAAACAGTGAACTCACTTCATGTCATCACAAGGAAAAATAGTGCGGCACCTGCTAAAACACGCGGCGCACGTTCCACCACAGCAGAGTCCCGAAATTGGATGTTTAAACCAATTACTTTCGACCATCAGGATTACTCCAGAAGTGTTCAAAACGCAGGAGGGACTACTTTGGTATTGGATCCCATAATCAATGGACTACAATTCACACAAGTCCTAATGGATGGCGGCAGCGATATAAACCTGCTATACCAGGACACCATCCGCAGAATGGGGATAGACCCTAACAAAATTCACTGTAGTAGCACTTCCTTCAAAGGAGTGACGCCAGGTCTTTACGCCAATTGCACAGACTCTGTACTGCTAGAGGTTGTGTTCGGTTCATCCAACAACCTCCGTCGCGAAAAGCTCACTTTCCATATCGCCCCATTCAAAAGTAGCCATCAAGCACTACTGGGACGCGAAGCTTTCGCCCGCTTTAGCGCAGTACCGCATTACGCGTCTCTTACGCTTAAAATGCCCAGTCCACACGGCATAATCTCATTAAAGGGTAATTCCGAGTGTTCCTCGACCACGGAAAACGTGAGAATGCCTTGACAGCCACACACTAATCCGACCTTGCTGGTCAAAAGCCCCTAAAAACAGGTCATTCAGACCTCGGACACGGTTAGGCGAGTCCGGCATAAATAAACAAGGGGCTTCCCAGCCGCATACCTCTTTACAAGGGGCTGCACGTATAAACGATGAGAGCCAATAAAGCTCAACTTTATTCATCTTCCAAATCATACTTTATTTTAAATACGTCTTTTGCACGATATTTTTTCCAAACTAAGTTCTTCTCTTTTTCAGATGAAGCACGTGCTACACCCGTCCAGGATACAACACAATGGAGACACAGGCACAGACGTGCAGCAGGGACCCGTTGCAAGGATTCTTTTCAGATTAAGACCCTGCGTAAACATTTCTTACTGTCTCTTGTTGATATGCATCCCCTGGTTTACTACCATAACCGAGGAGGAAGCTGGCGTTTTGGCATCGGCCGCGTCAGAAGTTCTCGCCCGTACCTGGACACTAGGGGCTTAGGGCATTGTTTTGCCCGGTATCATAAAGGCCGAATACCTCAGGGAGTGTTCGGCATCTCGAGTTAGGCCTTATATGCATCAGCTCCGAATCATGTCTTTAGTCAAATGTTGGGTTTGCCCGGCTCCTGTGTTTTGCTGCCTTATGTTCCGCTCCATCGGCTAACGCGGCACTAGGAGAACTACTGCGATTGTGCCCCGGTTCGGCCGGGCGAGCACCTCAGTAGAGAAAGCCGAAAACTGACTGTCATGATATAGCGAGAGACTGGTCAACAACTCAATCGACTACTGGAATGTTTAGAATTCCTCTGCTTTGACAAAGGACCGCTTCCCGGTCAGGCACATACGCGCCCCGAGTTCGGAGAGCGCGGTGCCTCTAGGGGCTATATAGTAGCCCCACCATCGAGCTCCTGTGGCTAAGTGAAAGTGATAAAGCATTATAGTCCGGTTGCCTAGTTTGCTGTGCTATCACCTCCTTCAAAGGACCAAGACGTTGGATTAAGTGTGAAAAAGCACTTTTTTTGCAAACACCCCCGCACCATGTGCGTGGGGGCCGAAGCCAAAGACTGCCATCTTTCAGGTTATACACACATATACGGTCACACAGGAGATAGTCCAGTACTTGAACGCACAAGTATAAAAAGCTGTTACATTATAAATATGATCCCACAAATCATATATGTCATTTGAACATAACATCTTTCGAGCACTGTGACTCTATTAAATGAGCGCCCAGCAGGACTTCCTCAAAATAGTGCTCGGCGGGTAATCGGCTTTTGTCCGAACCTCGGGATGCAACATCGGTAGCATCCATCTCCGGCCAGTATGTCTTAACACGGACGAGTGCCATCCGTGCACCCTCTATGCATGCCGACCGCTGCATCGCCTCGATATGCGGCACCGCCTCAAGGAATTGCTGCAACAAACCAAAATAACTCTTCGGCTTGGGCCTTTCTGGCCACAGATGAGCCACCACATCCGTCATGGCAAGTCCGGACAATCTATTCAGCTCAGCCCACTCAGCCAACCGATCGGACAACAGAAGCGGATGCTCCGGACTATGGAATTGAGACCAGAAAAGCTCTTCCATTTCGTGATCCTTCTGGCTTCGGAAGTGCACGACTGCGTCCGTCGCACTCGCCGCCAAATCCAGATAAGGATCCTCCGCACCACACAATTGGCCCAACTGAGCATACTTCAGATCCGTGAACTTCCTACGCAACAGAAAGGGCTTTCCAGCCGCAATGTCTCTGGCCTGACGTAGTTCCTCCTTCATAGCCCGCATCGCGCAACGGGCATCCTTGGCTTCGGCGGCGGCCCTCTTCAGGTCCTCTTGCTCCACTCGGCGTTCTCTTTTAAGAACCTCACAGCGGTCGGTTGCATATTTTAATTTCACGGCCGTTCCGGCCATCTCCTCCCTGCTTCGGCAGTGAGCAGCCTTTTCAGCTTTTAATTCCTCCGCTGCCTTCGAGGCAACCGCATCACTTTTCCTGGCTTGCTCCCTGGCTCGAGCAAGCTCTGCTCGAAGGTTTTCTACAGCAGCGGCACCATCTTCATCAAGTATACTAATTGTAAGGAACGGGCATTAGCTCCCTCACTAGGTGACTGCGGAGAAACCACAAACCTTGTGACTCGTCAAGTCGTTTATTGACCAGCGCGATGTCCGCATCCGCAACATCAAGTTGCCGCTTCAGCTCGGCAACTCCATCAGTCCGGCTGGCCACCGAACGCTCCGCCACCTGCATAGGAAAGGCGACATTCTATAACTGAGACTATGATCCTTGGCACGCTGTCGCTTTCGACAGCATCCCAAGTCTCAAGGGCTACTATCTATACAGGGCACACTCTATGTGCAAAACTATCAAAAGGTATGTCATCTTTTGCGTACCTCAAACCCCGTCAACAAACTTCCGTTGGCCTCATGCAACCCGCTCTCGGCGGATGAGATCCTTTCAATCACCATACTCATTAAAGTGCGGTGATCTTCTGAGATAGACGCCCTCTCGAGCAAATCCTGCAGCTCCACCGGCCTTACTCCAGTGGGTGCCGAACTCCCCGGCCCCGCCGGATTCGGAGAGACCCTCCGTGACGACACCTCAGGATCGTCCGCCCTGCCCGACGGGGCGGCAGATGGAGGCGTTTCACTCTCCATCATTTCCGGACGAAGGTCACCCGAAGATGAGCTCTGCTGAGAAGGGCTGAGATCCGAACTACAAGGTGAAAACTTCGGTTACCCTCAGAAATAAATTAGGAACGTCCCCTATTACAAAACTTCCCCTTTTTTACTTACGGCTCGGTGGAGGGCTGATTCCTTTGGGGAGACTGTGCGGCCGGGGCTCTTCCCGGCACAGGACCTTCCGGTGCAGATTTCTTTCCCCGCTTTGAGGCCTTGGCCTCCGGGTCTTCGGAAGCGGTCCTCTTCTCCCCCTGAAGGGAGGGATTCTCGATTCCCCCCTTACTGAAAGCCTCCTTGGGAGAGGTGGTAGCTTCCCTGTGCCCCCTTCTCCATCCTCCGAGGGTGCAACTTCCAACATTTTGATTAATACGGGATCCGACGTGGTCTCAGGGAGGGGGGCCGGACACCGTATCAGTTTTGCTTGCGCTATCCACTCTTGTCCAAGGGATAGCTGGTTAAAAGGCAAACCCATGATAGATGAATGGACAATGTGTCCGGACACGGGGCTACTTACTTAAGAATCCGGGCGATTGCAGCTTAGGCCAGCATCCTCGGTCAAGTCCGGACGCATCTCTTGCGATCCGAAGAACAGTTTGTACATCTCCAAGGGTGTCAAACCCATGAAGTGTTGGAGAGCTCGTGGTCCCTCCGGATTAAATTCCCACAAGCGGAGAGGGCGACGTTTGCAGGGCAGAAGGCGCCGAATCAGCATAACCTGTGTCACTACGACCAGATTGATCTCCCTTTCTTGGAGGTCTCGAATCCGGCCCTGCAAAAAGGGAACGTCTTTGGATGGCCCCCAGTCAAGCCCTTTGTTGACCCATGACGTCAGCCATTGTGGAGGGCCCGGGCGGAAGGCGGACGGCGGCCTCTGCCTACTGCCCCTGGGGGCGGTGATATAGAACCACTCCTGTTGCCACAAGTCGAGCTCCTCCTGAAAAGAGCCCTCGGGCCATGGAGCATCGGCCCTCTTACTTATAACCGCCCCGCCGTGTAACGCCCCGGATCCGATGCGCCAGGTGTCGGCCAGTTATTCGTCGTGATTGCCATGTCATTTGCTTGCGTGTTGCATTTTACCATGTCATCATGTGCATTTCATTTTGCATACGTGTTCGTCTCATGCATCCGAGCCTTTTCCCCGTTGTCCGTTTTGCAATCCGGCGCTCCTATGCCCTCCGGCGTTCCTCTTTCGTCTCTCGTTGTGTGCGGGTATTAAACTTTCTCGGAATGGACCGAGTCTTGCCAGGTGGCCTTGGTACACCACCGGTAGACCGCCTGTCAAGTTTTGTGCCATTTGGAGGTCGTTTGGTACTCCAACGGTTAACCGGGTAACCGTAAAGCCCCTCTCTCTTTGCAGCCCAACACCCCTTCCAAAGTGGCCCAAAACCCAGCAAACTCCGCTCCATGCTCTCGGTCGTTCGATCACGATCGTGTGGGCGAAAACCGCTCCTTATTTGGACTCTCCTAGCTCCCTCTACCTATAAAACTAGCCCCTCCCCCGAAATTCGCGGTCAAATCCCCCTGAAACCCTAATTTTTTCCCCTCCGCGCCGCGCCGGACGTGTCGGCCCGCGCCGGACAGGTCCGCCGCCGCCCCTCCACGAATCAAACGTCGCCACGTGTCCCGCGCCGTTGCTGCCCGTCCGCCCCGCCATCGCGTCCCGCCAGGGCCCGGGGCAAGCCCGCCGAGCCCATCGGGGCCCGTCTCCGCGCCCGCCTCACCGAACCCCGTCGCTGGCCTCGCCGGAGAGCGCCTCCTCGCCGTCCTAGCCCGTCCGCTTGCCGCC
>NC_041385.1:613844208-613870979 GCF_002162155.2 Triticum dicoccoides
GCTTGCCGCCGGCCACCGTTCCTCCGCGGTCGCCATGCTCGCCGGCCTCCGCTGCCCGCCGCCGCGGCCTGCCTCCCGGCCCCCGCGCGCCGTCCCGCCTCTCCTTGTCGCCCGGCTGTCGCGCAGGCGAGCACCGCAGCCGCCCTGCGCCGCCGTCTCCTGGAGCTCAGGCGAGCTCCCCGTGGCTCCGCCCCGCCGTCTGCCGCCTTCCCCGCCGGAATCCGGCCGGATCCGGCCAGATCCGGCCCGGACCCGACCTCTACGGCCTCCTACGCCCCCTCCGGACCTTCGGCTCCCTTCTCCGGCGAAGCTCCGGCCAGATCCGCCGCCGCCTCATTTTCCGTGCGAACCCTTACGTTGACCGCCAGATTTTCACGAAGTCCCCAGATTCAGTAATTTTCATGCCATGTTTGACCTGCTGTATCTCTGCATCCGTACCTCCGTTTCGTGCATGTAATATGTCAAATTGTTCGTCTCAACGAGTACATCATTTCATTCCATTGCATCATGTTCATTTGAGGTCATCTTGATGCCTGAATCATCATCCCAAGAGTGCTTCATGATGTTTTCTGCTGTTTGTTATCAGAACGAGCTCTTTTGTCATTTTTGCCATGATTGATGTGTGCATCCTATGAGGTTGATGTCTTCATGAGTTTTGATCTAGGCTATGTCTTCTTTACAGAGGTTTTTACCATGTATTTTTGTGATCAATGTGGTGACTAGCACAAGCATGAAAACTAGGCTTCGTGATATTGCTGATTTTAGTCCCTGTTCTGCTGTTATTTTGATGCCATGTAAACTTGATGCTATAGAGAGATCCATGCATATTTAGAGATACTTCAGTAAGGGTGTTTTGAACATATGGTTATTGTCTATCCATTCATGCCCTTGGTTGTAATTATGGAGTAGTCTAGCATGTCATTTTCGTGCTCTACTTTTGCTTCAAAATGTTTCCTGGAAGATTGTTTACATGTTATTCAATTTAACCAAGGTTGCTATAGTTTATCCTTGCATGCTATGGACTTGTTCTTGACTTGGTTTGTTTCACAAATATGTCTTCTTGATGATGCTATGCTTATATTGTCATGCAGTGACTTGTGGTGAGTGAATCGAGCTTGTTAAGTAGTGTTCATGATGTTGCTGCTTTGCTAGGCTGAATCTGTTATTTCGTGATGCTATATAAACATGTCGCTACTAATCATTCTATGCATAATCTGGTGATGTTCTATAAACATGTTTTGATACACATGTCATCCTCTATCCATCCATGCTCCTGGTTGCAATTATAGCTTCCTGTAGCTTGTTCATATCTTGCTCCAAAGTTGCTTCATAATGTTGCTGTCAGCCTGTTAACATTAAGTTCAGTTGTTTCCATGTGTTTTCCTAGTGTTCCATGCACCCTATGACTTTGCTATTGCCATGCTTAGCTTCAAAAATATGTCTTCTTACTGTTGGTTACCTTGACATGCCATGTTTTGCTCTGTGGTGAGTGTTACAAGCTCATCTACATGCCTTCATAATTATGTTTCTGCCATGTTTGAATCTGTAATATAACTTGCTATGTTTACGTGGGTGCCATCATATTTTCTGATCCTTTTTGGCTTATGGTCACTAAGGGACTTTTGAAATATGCTTTGAGTAGAATCATGCCATGCCTTTGTTTGCCATGATAAGTTCCTGTAACATGTTTCTTGATAGCTCTAAACATTGCATCGTGATGTTATTTTCTGCAAGGTCTGGAATTGTTATAACTTGCAATCTTACCATGTGTGTTTGAGTATGTTCTAGTGATTTCTAGAGATAGCTCAGTGTTCATGTTTTGTTGTGCTTTACCTATACATCACGACCATGCCTTTTGTTATCATGTTGAGATGTTGTAGCATATTGTTTTGATGCTTGCAATATGCCTACTTGTTGTTTTGGACAGCTTGTCCTAAACTTGTTTCATGTGTGTGTGTTGAACCGTTGCTCCGTTTTGAGTGTGCTCTACATGAAACTTGCTTATAATTGAATATAGCTTCATATTATCATGTTGCATACATGTTTTGAGGTGTTTTCTTGATGTTTGGGTGCATTTTGCATCAATGCCATGTTTAACTTGTTTTGCTCATATCTTCTAGGTCGTAGCTCCGAACTAAATGAACTTTATATGTAACTTGACTAGAATCTCGTGTAGATCATCGTTGTGCATCTTAACTTGATGTTTAACAACTTGAACATAAGGTTTATTCAGATCTGGACCATTTTCGAAATATGCATATGAGGACTTATCAGAATTGTTATATGTTGTTCCCGGCCTCATTTAAACTTGCCTTGATGTGTTGCTCTTGTTTGCATCATCTCTTGCCATGAGTAGCTTCATGTAGCTTTGTCATGCATGATGCTTGGTTGAGCATCATGTCTTGTATATGTGTGGTGTGTTTACTATGTTGTGTGCTTCTTCTTGATAGTTCCTGTTTCGTTGCGATCGTGAGGATTCGTTCGTCTACGCTTGGTTCGTCTTCATGGCTTCAACTTCTTCATGGACTCGTTCTTCTTCCTTGCGGGATTTCAGGCAAGATGACCATTACCCTGGATCTCACTACTATCATTGCTATGCTAGTTGTTTCGTTCTATCGCTATGCTGCGCTACCTATCACCTGTTTATCGAGCCATCCCATATTGCCATGAACCTCTAACCTTTGACACCTTTCCTATGCAAACCATTGATTGGCTATGTTACCACTTTTGCTCAGCCCCTCTTATAGCGTTGCTAGTTGAAGGTGAAGTTGAAGATTTCTCCATGGTGGACAGGATTTTGGTTGGGATATCACAATATCTCTTATATTATTAATGCATCTTTATACTTGGTAAAGGGTGGAAGACTTGGCCTTTTGCCTGGTGTTTTGTTCCACTCTTGCCGCCCTAGTTTCCGTCATACCGGTGTTATGTTCCTGGATTTTGCGTTCTTTACGCGGTCGGGTGATTTATGGGACCCCCTTGACAGTTCGCTTTGAATAAAACTCCTCCAGCAAGGCCCAACCTTGGTTTTACCATTTGCCTCACCTAGCCCTTTTTCCCTTGAGAGTCGTGCTCTCGAGGGTCATCTTTATATTATTATCCCCCCCGGGCCAGTGCTCGTCGTGAGTGTTGGTCCAAACTGTCGGCCGCCGGTGGCCACCAGGCGCAACTCTGGGCTGGCCTACCGGAAGTCTGGACAATCCGGTGTGCCCTGAGAACGAGATATGTGCAGCTCCTATCGGGATTTGTCGGCACAGCGGGAGGCTTTGCTGGTCTTGTTTTACCATTGTCGAAACGTCTTGTAAACCGGGATTCCGAGTCTGATCGGGTCTTCCTGGGAGAAGGTCTATTCCTTCGTTGATCGCGAGAGCTTGTCATGGGCTAAGTTGGGACACCCCTGCAGGGTATAATCTTTCGAAAGCCGTGCCTGCGGTTATAGGCAGATGGGAATTTGTTAATGTCCGGTTGTAGATAACTTGACACCAGATCCAAATTAAAACGCATCAACCGTGTGTGTAGCCGTGATGGTCTCTTTTCGGCGGAGTCCGGGAAGTGAACACGGTTTCTGGCTTATGTTTGACGTAAGTAGGAGCTCAGGATCACTTCTTGATCATTGCTAGCTTCACGACCGTTCCGCTTGTTCTCTTCTCGCTCTTATTTGCGTATGTTAGCCACCATATCATGCTTAGTCGCTGCTGCAGCCTCACCAGTTTACCCCTTCCATTCCCTTTAAGCTTTGCTAGTCTTGATACCCATGGTGATGGGATTGCTGAGTCCTCGTGGCTCACAGATTACTACAACAACAGTTGCAGGTACAGGTTATGCGATGATCATGACGCGAGAGCGATGCTTGCTTGCATTGAGTTCTTCTTCTACTTTTTCGATCAGGGGATAGGTTCCAGGTCGGCAGCCTGGGCTAGCAGGGTGGATGTCACTTGAGTTTCTGTTTGTGATTCATCCGTAGATGGATGAAGCTCTGATGTATTGTGATGTTGTATTCGTGTGGCATTGTATGCCTTATGTATGTATCCCCATCTATTATGTAATGTTGATGTAATGATATCCACCTTGCAAAAGCGTTTCAATATGCGGATCTATCCTTGGTGGGACCTTCGAGTTCCTTTTGGATAGGGTCACATATTGGGCGTGACAAGTTGGTATCAGAGCCTCGACCGACCCTAGGAGCCCCCTTGATTGATCGTGTAGTTTGGCCGTTGTTGAGTCTAGAAGAAAACTATTTTTGAGTCTTAGGATTATATATATCGGAGAGTAGGAATTCTTTTTACTCCTCAGCCCCTTCGTCGCTCTGGTAAGGAATCTTGACGTAGGTGTTTTGAATTACTCCTCTTCCATTTTCAAATTTTCTTTAGGATCACGCAGTTGGTTTTCCGATTGTTGGTTCTTAGCTCTTTTCATCCGGTGCATTTCTCGTCAAGTCGACTCGAGCCTCTTCATCTTTGAGTTAAATCCTTAGTTGTTTTCTTTTCCCACCCGCCCTCCCTTTTCTTCTTTAATCAGGAGTCCGTAATCGGGTATCCTTCCTACTCGTGCGAAGTCTTTGCTTTCTTTCCTCAATGATTTCAATCGGTGTTTTTCTCTTCAAGTTATTCGTCGGTTCCCCCTTCCAAGTTGCCTTTGTTTTCCCGCCCTCCCACCCTTTTTCTTCCCGGAGTTCGAATCTCTTTCGAGCATCAATTTCATTCATACGGAGCCTCTTCAATCTTCCTTCAATTATTTCAACCGGTGAATTCTCATCCCGTTCGTCATTCATCATCGCTTTTTCTTCTCCGGTGGACTCAATTCAAGTTTTTGAGGTTGATCATATTCTTTTATTTGGATCAAGTGTTCTCCTTGCTCGTTCGCCTCTCGCCAGTTTATCCTTCCGGAGTGTTCAAGACATCTCAGGAGATTCGTCTGTGTTCCAATTAATTCGAGGTTGTCACCTCATTCTAATCATTCTATTGTTCCGGTGCATCATTTATCTGTTCAACATCCCTTTCCAACGGTGTTTTTCTCTTCAGTGGGCCCTAACCCACAGGTCTTTTTCCAGGATCTTACCTGACTCTTCTAATTTTCCGGAGTTATTCCTAATTCTTTTTGAAGTCTGTCGTAAGAATGAATTTCATAAGTCAGATGCCTTTCCAAGATCACTTTCAAATTCTTTTCATTGTTGGTTCAACCCTTCCTCTTTTTCATTCCATCGGAGTATCTCAGTAATTTTGGTGGTGTTTCTCGTCGTCATTTGAAGATTAAAGAAGAGTTCTCCTCTAAATCTTGTTTGTCCTCTCGAAGATTCGTGGTTCTAGCTTCATATCATCCTCTTGAATTATTTCGGTTTGTCAGATATTCTTTCTTTCCCATCCGGAGTTTGTCCGGAGTTGTTTTTTTCGGAGGCCATCATTCCAGCTATCGTTCTCTACTTATCCCGGTGCTTCATTCAAGTGTTCTTTAATCAGCTCATTATCTCTTCGTTCTTTTGCATCTAAAACCCCTCTAGCTTATTTGTTCTTCTAATTCTTCCCGGTGATTCATTCTCTTTCATCAGTCATTTTGAATTTTACGATGGTTCATTCAGATTCTTATCCTTGATTATCATTTTAATCCATTCGATCTTTCCAATCCTACAGGTGGTTCATGAAGACTTTCTCAAGTTTTGTGCTATGTTCCCCCTTAATCCTTTTTTCAACGAGAATAAGTAGTATGAAAAATCCATTGATTGTCATCAATTTAATTTGATGAAGGATAATCATACAATAAATCTCATTCTTATTTCATCCAAGTGATTAATCCCTTCCTTCGGAGTTTGTTCTTGATGAATAAATTCTAGTTCCAAGTGTTTTCATCTTTTCTTTTCTGAAGTTCAATTTCCTCAGCCATTTCGTCGGAACCTCCATCTAAATCATCGCAAGGCTCATCTTATTCTTTCATCCTTCAATTTTATCTCGTCATCCTTTGTGTCACCGGAGTTCTTCATGGTGGATCTTCATGATTTAATTCATTCTTCAAGTGTTCATCAAGATTTTGTTGTTGGAGTTCAAGTATCTTTTCTTCTAAGGTTGCTTTCTATTTCATTTGTGGCACAAGTTGTCATTTTTCTTCTCCGTTCATTCCTTCCTTTTAAGTTCTTTTCATTCAATTCTATTTCAATTCTTTCCGGAGGTTTTGCTTCATGTCTTCATCACGTATCATTCCATCCCCTCAAGTTCATGTTCTTTTCCTTCCATTTTCAACCGGAGTGTTGCCGAGATCCTTTCAGTCTTATTTGTTTCTTATCTCGTTCTAACCGGAGTGGTTTCATAGTCTATCTGATTCCGTGAGCTTTTGATTCTCATCTTTCTCGTCGTTCCTCTCTTCTTCTCGAGTGCTATCGATTCTTTGCTTCTCCTTTTGAGTTCTTGTTTCACCTCATCCCTTTTCTCTTCCGTCTCGGTCCTAAGATCTCGGGACGAGATCTCTTGTTAGTGGAGGAGTGTTGTAACGCCCCGGATCCGATGCGCCAGGTGTCTGCCAGTTATTCGTCGTCATTGCCATGTCATTTGCTTGCGTGTTGCATTTTACCATGTCATCATGTGCAGTTCATTTTGCATACGTGTTCGTCTCATGCATCCGAGCCTTTTCCCCATTATCCGTTTTGCAATCCGGCGCTCCTATGCCCTCCGGCGTTCCTCTTTCGTCTCTCATTGTGTGCGGGTATTAAACTTTCTCGGAATGGACCGAGTCTTGCCAAGTGGCCTTGGTACACCACCGGTAGACCACCTGTCAAGTTTTGTGCCATTTGGAGGTCGTTTGGTACTCCAACGGTTAACCGGGTAACCGTAAAGCCCCTCTCTCTTTGCAGCCCAACACCCCTTCCAAAGTGGCCCAAAACCCAGCAAACTCCCCTCCATGCTCTCGGTCGTTCGATCCCGATCGTGTGGGCGAAAACCGCTCCTCATTTGGACTCTCCTAGCTCCCTCTACCTATAAAACTAGCCCCTCCCCCGAAATTCGCGGTCAAATCCCCCCGAAACCCTAATTTTTTTCCCCTCCGCGCCGCGCCGGACATGTCCGCCGCCGCCCCTCCGCGAATCAGACGTCGCCACGTGTCCCGCGCCGTCGCTGCCCGTCCGCCCCGCCGTCGCGGCCCGCCGGGGCCCGGGGCAAGCCCGCCGAGCCCATCGGGGCCCGTCTCCGCGCCCGCCTTGCTGGACCCCGTCGCTGGCCTCGCCGGAGAGCACCGCCTCGCCGGCCTAGCCCGTCCGCTCGCCGCCGGCCACCATTCCTCCGCGGTCGCCGTGATCGCCGGCCTCCGCCGCCCGCCGCTGCGGCCTGCCTCCCGGCCCCCGCGCGCCGTCCCGCCTCTCCTCGTCGCCCGGCTATCGCGCAGGCGAGCGCCGCAGCCGCCCTGCGCCGCCGTCGCCTGGAGCTCAGGCGAGCTCCCCGCGGCTCCGCCCCGCCGTCCGCCGCCTTCCCTGCCGGAATCCGGCCGGATCCGGCCAGATCCGGCCCGGACCCGACCTCTCCGGCCTCCTCCGCCCCCTCCGGTCACCTTCGGCGCCCTGCTCCGGCGAAGCTCCGGCCAGATCCGTCGCCGCCTCGTTTTCCGTGCGAACCCTTAGGTTGACCTCCAGATTTTCACTAAGTCCCCAGATTCAGTAATTTCATGCCATGTTTGACCTGTTGTATCTCTGCATCCGTAGCTCCGTTTCATGTGTGTAATATGTCAAATTGTTCGCCTCAACGAGTACATCATTTCATGCCATTGCATCATGTTCATTTGAGGTCATATTGATGCCTGAATCATCGTCCCAAGAGTGCTTCATGATTTTTTCTGCTGTCTGTTATCAGAACGAGCTCTTTTGTCATTTTTGCCATGATTGATGTGTCCATCCTATGAGGTTGATGTCTTCATGTGTTTTGATCTAGTCTATGTCTTCTTTACAGAGGTTCTTACCATGTATTTTTGTGATCAATGTGGTGACTAGCACAAGCATGCAAACTAGGCTTCGTGATATTGCTGATTTTAGTCCATGTTCTGCTGTTATTTTGATGTCATGTAAACTTGATGCTACAGAGAGATCCATGCATATTTAGAGATACTTCAGTAAGGGTGTTTTGAACATATGGTTATTGTCTATCCATTCATGCCCTTGGTTGCAATTATGGAGTAGTCTAGCATGTCATTTTCGTGTGCTACTTTTGCTTCAAAATGTTTCCTGGCAGATTGTTTACATGTTATTCAATTTAGCCAAGGTTGCTATAGTTGATCCTTGCATGCTATGGACTTGTTCTTGACTTGGTTTGTTTCACAAACATGTCTTCTTGATGATGCTATGCTTATCTTGTCATGCAATGACTTGTGGTGAGTGAATCGAGCTTATTAAGTAGTGTTCATGATGTTGCTGTTTTGCTAGGCTGAATCTGTTATTTCGTGATGCTATATAAACATGTTGCTACTAATCATTCTATGCATAATCTGGTGATGTTCTATAAACATGTTTTGATTACATGACATCCTCTATCCATCCATGCTCCTGGTTGCAATTATAGCTTGCTGTAGCTTGTTCATATCTTGCTCCAAAGTTGCTTCATAATGTTGCTGTTAGCCTGTTAACATTAAGTTCAGTTGTTTCCATGTGTTTTCCAAGTGTTCCATGCACCCTATGACCTTGCTATTGCCATGCTTAGCTTCACAAATATGTCTTCTTACTGTTGGTTGCCTTTGACATGCCATGTTTTGCTCTGTGGTGAGTGGTACAAGCTCATCTACATGCCTTCATAATTATGTTTCTGCCATGTTTGAATCTGTAATATAACTTGCTATGTTTACGTGGGTGCCATCATATTTTCTGATCCTTTTTGGCTTATGGTCACTAAGGGACTTTTGATCTATGCTTTGAGTAGAATCATGCCATGCCTTTGTTTGCCATGATAAGTTCCCGTAACATGTTGCTTGATAGCTCTACACATTGCATCGTGATGTTATTTTCTGCAAAGTCTGGAATTGTTATAACTTGCAATCTTACCATGTGTGTTTGAGTATGTTCTTGTGATTTCTAGAGATAGCTCAGTGTTCATGTTTTGTTGTGATTTACTTGTACATCATGACCATGCCTTTTGTTATCATGTTGAGATGCTGTAGCATATTGTTTTGATGCTTGCAATATGCCTAGTTGCTGTTTTGGACAGCTTGTCCTTTAAACTTGTTTCATGTGTGTGTTAAACCGTTGCTCCGTTTTGTGTGTGCTCTACATGAAACTTGCTTAGAATTGCATGTAGCTTCATATTATCATGTTGCATCCATGTTTTGAGGTGTTTGCTTGATGTTTGGGTGCATTTTGCATCAATGCCATGTTTAACTTGTTTTGCTCATATCTTCTAGGTCGATGCTCCGAACTAAATGAACTTTATTTGTAAATTGACTAGAATCTCGTGTAGATCATCTTTGTGCATCTTAACTTGCTATTTAACAACTTGAACATAAGGTTTATTCAGATCTGGACCAATTTCGAAATATGCATATGAGGACTTACCAGAATTGTTATATGTTGTTCCCGGCCTCATTTAAACTTGCCTTGATGTGTTGCTCTTGTTTGCATCATCTCTTGCCATGAGTAGCTTCAAGTAGCTTTGTCATGCATCATGCTTGGTTCGGCATCATGTCTTGTATATGTGTGGTGTGTTTACTATGTTGTGTGCTTCTTCTCGATAGTTCCTGTTTCATTGCGATCGTGAGGATTCGTTCGTCTACGCTTGGTTCGTCTTCACGGCTTCAACTTCTTCATGGACTCGTTCTTCTTCCTTGCGGTATTTCAGGAAAGATGACCGTTACCCTGGATCGCACTACTATCATTGCTATGCTAGTTGTTTCGTTCTATCACTATGTTGTGCTACCTATCACCTGTTTATCGAGCCATCCCATATTGCCATGAACCTCTAACCTTTGACACCTTTCCTATGCAAACCATTGATTGGCTATGTTACCGCTTTTGCTCAGCCCCTCTTATAGCGTTGCTAGTTGCAGGTGAAGTTGAAGATTTCTCCATGGTGGACAGGATTTTGGTTGGGATATCACAATATCTCTTATATTATTAATGCATCTTTATACTTGGTAAAGGGTGGAAGACTTGGCCTTTTGCCTGGTGTTTTGTTCCACTCTTGCCGCCCTAGTTTCTGTCATACCGGTGTTACGTTCCCGGATTTTGCGTTCCTTACGCGGTCGGGTGATTTATGGGACCCCCTTGACAGTTCGCTTTGAATAAAACTCCTCCAGCAAGGCCCAACCTTGGTTTTACCATTTGCCTCACCTAGCCCTTTTTCCCTTGAGAGTCGCGCTCTCGAGGGTCATCTTTATATTATTATCCCCCCCGGGACAGTGCTCATCGTGAGTGTTGGTCCAAACTGTCGGCCGCCGGTGGCCACCAGGGGCAACTCTAGGCGGGCCTACCGGAAGTCTGGACAATCCGGTGTGCCCTGAGAACGAGATATGTGCAGCTCCTATCGGGATTTGTCGGCACAGCGGGAGGCTTTGCTGGTCTTGTTTTACCATTGTCGAAATGTCTTGTAAATCGGGATTCCGAGTCTGATCGGGTCTTCCTGGGAGAAGGTCTATTCCTTCGTTGATCGCGAGAGCTTGTCATGGGCTAAGTTGGGACACCCCTGCAGGGTATAATCTTTCGAAAGTCGTGCCTGCGGTTATAGGCAGATGGGAATTTGTTAATGTTCGGTTGTAGATAACTTGACACCAGATCCGAATTAAAACGCATCAACCGTGTGCGTAGCCGTGATGGTCTCTTTTCGACGGAGTCCGGGAAGTGAACACGATTTCTGGGTTATGTTTGACGTAAGTAGGAGCTCAGGATCACTTCTTGATAATTGCTAGCTTCACGACCGTTCCGCTTGTTCTCTTCTCGCTCTTATTTGCGTATGTTAGCCACCATATCATGCTTAGTCGCTGCTGCAGCCTCACCACTTTACCCCTTACATTCCCTTTAAGCTTTGCTAGTCTTGATACCCATGGTGATGGGATTGTTGAGTCCTCGTGGCTCACAGATTACTACAACAACAGTTGCAGGTACAGGTTATGCGATGATCATGACGCGAGAGCGATGCTTGCTTGCGTTGAGTTCTTCTTCTACTTCTTCGATCAGGGGATAGGTTCCAGGTCGGCAACCTGGGCTAGCAGGGTGGATGTCGTTTGAGTTTCTGTTTGTGATTCATCCATAGACGGATGAAGCTCTGATGTATTGTGATGTTGTATTCGTGTGGCATTGTATGCCTTATGTATGTATCCCCATCTATTATGTAATGTTGATGTAATGACATCCACCTTGCAAAAGCGTTTCAATATGCGGGTCTATCCTTGGTGGGACCTTCGAGTTCCTTTTGGATAGGGTCTCATATTGGGCGTGACAGCCGCACTCTGCCTGACGCCCCTCAATCATCTTCGGCTCCACGTTGAAGGTTTTGAGCCACAAGCCAAAGTGAGGGGTAGTGCGGAGGAAGGCTTCGTAGATGACAATGAAAGATGAGATGTGGAGGATGGACTCCGGAGCCAAATCGTGGAATTCCAGCCCATAGTAAAACATGAGACCCCTCACGAAGGGATCCATCGGGAAGCCTAAACCCCGATGGAAGTGAGACACGAACATGACGCTCTCGCCGGGCTCGGGGTAGGAATAACTTGCCCTTGGGCAGGAAACCTATGCGAAATCTCGTAGGTTAAGTACCTGGCATCTCTCATCTTTAGCACGTCCTCTTCCATGACGGAGGAAGGCATCCACCGGCCTCGTAGGTCGGAGCCAGACATTGTCGAAGGTCGAAAGTACCCAAATCTGGAGCCCTGGGTGTTGGAACTCGGGGCGAGGGGCGGATTCGATTGAGGATTGGAGAAAAAGAACGGGCATTGGTCTCACTATAAAGAGGAAGAATACTAAGAGCCGTCCCCGTGACCGTTTGGAACCCGCCTTCGATGGAGGGGGCGTGATAACGGGCACGGTTGGGTCACCCATGTCCGTATTGATGGGAATCCTGGAATAAGGGGAACACGATCTCTGCTTTGACAACACGTGCCAAGGAAACCGCTTCGCTAAACGCGCGGAGGTGGTATAATAAAAACGATTCGAGTAAAGGCTTGGTTGTGGTGTGACATCACGCCCCAAAATACGTCAGCAGATTGAACTTGTGTGAATATTATTCTCTCTACGGTGGTATGTGGAATTTATTTTGTAGAGCCGGACACTATCCTGGTGTTCACAATCTTCTATAAATTATTCGGAGGAGGAACCCGCCTTGCAATGCCGAAGACAATATGCGCGCCGGACTCATCGTCATTGAAGCCTGGTTCAGGGGCTACTGAGGGAGTCCCGGACTAGGGGGTATCCGGACATCCGAACTATCATCATCGGCCGGACTCCAAGACTATGAAGATACAAGATTGAAGACTTTGTCCCGTGTCCAGATGGGACTTTCCTTGGCGTGGAAGGCAAGCTTGGCAATACGGATATGTAGATCTCCTACCATTGTAACCGACTCTGTGTAACCCTAGCCCTCTCCGGTGTCTATATAAACTGGATGGCTTTAGTCCATAGGACAAACAACAATCATACCATAGGCTAGCTTCTAGGGTTTAGCCTCCTTGATCTCGTGGTAGATCTACACTTGTAATACCCACATCATCAATATCAATCAAGCAGGACGTAGGGTTTTACCTCCATCAAGAGGGCCCGAACCTGGGTAAAACATTGTGTCCCTTGTCTCCTGTTACCATCCGCCAAGATGCACAGTTCGGGACCCCCTACCCGAGATCCGCCAGTTTTGACACCGACATTGGTGCTTTCATTGAGAGTTCCTCTGTGTCGTCACCGATAGGCTCGATGGCTTCTTCCATCATCAACAACGATGCAGTCCAGGGTGAGACCTTTCTCCCTAGACAGATCTTCATATTCGACGGCTTTGCACTGCAGGCCAATTCGCTTGGCCATTTGGAGCAGATCGAAAGCTACGCCCCTGGCCGTCAGGTCAGATTTGGAAGTTTGAACTTCACGGCTGACATCCGCGGGGACTTGATCTTCGATGGATTCGAGCCACAGCCGAGCGCGCCGCACTATCACGACGGGCATGATTTAGCTCTGCAGCCGTACAGTACCCTACAGGACGCACACGAGTCCGCTCCGATCTTCAATTTGGAGCCGGCTGCGCAGATCGAGGATGGGTGGCTAGACACCGCCTCGAGGGCTGCAACCTCTACGGTGATAGAGCCGAACACTGACATTGTCCCTCATGAAGCTCGTGACTCTGAGGTGCCGGACTCCTCGCCGGACGCCGAACCTCCCGTGTCCCCTGCAATGGAATCCGATTGGGCGCCTATCATGGAGTTCACCGCTGCGGACATCTTTCAACACTCACCTTTCGGCGACATCTTGAGTTCGCTAAAGTATCTCTCGTTATCAGGAGGGCCCTGGCCGGACTACGGTCAGGACGGTTGGGATGCAGATGACGAAGAAATTCAAATCCCACCCACCACCCACTTAGTAGCCACTATCGACGATCTAACCGACATGCTAGACTTCGACTCCGAAGACATCGACGGTATGGACGACGATGCCGGAGATGACCAAGAACCAGCGCCTACCGGGCACTGGAAAGCCACCTCATCATATGACATATACATGGTGGATATCCCAAAGGATGGGAACGGCGAAGGAACAGAGGAGGACGACCCCTCCAAGAAACAGCCCAAGCGCCAGTGTCAGCGGCGTCGCTCTAAATCCTGCCAAAGCAAGAATGGAGATTCCGGCACCGGAGATAATAACACCCCAGACACTGCCGAAGACAACCCCCTGCAGCAAGATTCAGCATAGGAGGACGGAGACGCCAGCCCTCACGAGAGAGCGGCAGATGAAGAGGTAGAGGATGATAATTGCATGCCTCCCTCCGGAGACGAGGAAAGCCTCGACGACGACGAATTTGTCGTGCCTGAGGATCCCGCCGAACAAGAGCGTTTTAAACGCAGGCTTATGGCCACGGCAAACAGCCTCAAGAAAAAGCAGCAACAGCTTAGAGCTGATCAAGATCTGCTAGCCGACAGATGGACTGAAGTCCTTGCGGCCGAAGAGCATGAGCTTGAACGCCCCTCCAAAAGCTACCCCAAACGCAAGCTGCTACCCCGATTAGAGGAGGAGGCATATAAACCCGCATCACCAGAGCACGATACGGCTGACCAGCCACCCCGTGGCCATGACAGAGAGGCCTCTAGGCCCACCATTAGAACCGTACCCCGGCGTCGCTCGAAAAGCACAAGACCACAGGGGAACGCTCCGGACTTGCGAGACAAATTGGAGGATAAGGCAAGACAATCAAGATCGATCTACGGATCGCGGGGGCACCCCATGACACGTGATGACAACCGTCGCGCCCGACACAGCAAGTCCGGCCGGGCCGAACACAGTAGACAAAACTCTTTTGAGCTTCGTCGTGATATAGCCCAATATAGAGGCGCTGCACACCCACTATGCTTCACAGATGAAGTAATGGATCATCAAATCCCCGAAGGGTTTAAACCCATGAATATTGAATCTTATGATGGCACAACGGACCCCGCGGTTTGGATCGAAGACTATCTCCTTCATATCCACATGGCCCGCGGTGATGATCTCCACGCCATCAAATACCTCCCACTCAAGCTTAAAGGACCAGCTCGGCATTGGCTTAACAGCTTACCAGCAGAATCAATTGGGAGTTGGGAGGACCTGGAAGCCGCATTCCTTGATAACTTCCAGGGCACGTATGTGCGACCACCAGACGCTGACGAGCTAAGCCACATAATTCAGTAGCCAGACAAATCGGCCAGACAATTCTGGACATGGTTCTTAACTAAGAAAAATCAAATCGTCGACTGTCCGGATGCAGAGGCCCTCGCGGCCTTCAAACGTAACATCCGTGACGAGTGGCTTGCCCGGCACCTGGGGCAGGAAAAGCCGAAATCCATGGCAGCCCTCACATCACTCATGACCTGCTTCTGCGCGGGAGAAGACAGCTGGCTAGCCCGCAGCAACAACCTCAACAAAATTTCTGGCAGTCCGGATATCAAGGACCAAAATGGCAGGTCACGTCACAACAAGAAAAAACGCCGCATTAACAGCGACAATAACGAGGATACGGCAGTCAATGCTGGATTCAGAGGCTCTAAATCCGGTCAGCGGAAAAAGCCATTCAAAAGAACTACTCCGGGTCTGTCCAATTTGGACCGAATACTCGATCGCTCATGCCAGATACACGGCACCCCCGACAAGCCAACTAACCACACCAACAGGGACTGTTGGGTATTCAAGCAAGCATGCAAGTTAATTGCCGAAAACAACGACAAGGGGTTGCATAGCGATGACGAGGAAGAGACCCGACCGCCGAACAATAGAGGACAGAAGGGTTTCCCCCCACAAGTGCGGACGGTGAACATGATATACGCAACCCACATACCCAAGAGGGAGCGGAAGCATGCACTTAGGGATGTATACGCGATGGAGCCAGTCGCCCCGAAGTTCAACCCATGGTCCTCTTGCCCGATCACTTTTGATCGAAGGGACCACCCCACCAGCATCCGCCACGACGGATTCGCCGCATTGGTGCTAGACCCAATCGTCGACGGATTTCACCTCACCAGAGTCCTGATGGACAGCGGCAGCAGCCTGAACCTGCTTTATTAGGATACAGTGTGCAAAATGGGCATAGACCCCTCAAGGATTAAACCCACAAAGATGACCTTTAAAGGCGTCATACCAGGTGTAGAGGCCAATTGTACAGGCTCAGTTACACTGGAAGTGGTCTTCGGATCCCCGGATAACTTTCGAAGCGAGGAGTTAATCTTCGACATAGTTCCGTTCCGCAGCGGCTATCATGCTCTGCTCGGACGTACCGCATTTGCAAAGTTCAATGCGGTGCCGCACTACGCATACCTCAAGATCAAGATGCCAGGCCCTCGAGGAGTCATCACGGTCAATGGAAACACGGAACGCTCTCTCCGAATGGAGGAACATACAGCGGCTCTCGCGGCAGAAGTACAGTGCAGCCTCTTAAGGCAATTCTCGAGTTCGGCCGTTAAGCGACCGGACACGGCTAAATGCGCCCGGAGTAACCTACAACAAGACCACCTGGCACGTTCCGAGCACGCGTAGCAGTGCGGCCCCAACCCCAGCCCCTGCAAAATTTCAAGACAGGTCCTTTGCACACACCATTACGCTCTGAAGATACCATGGGCATGGGGGGAGGGGCACGACCACGATAGGCCCAGAATGCGGCTTAACCACACCAGGGGCTCTCCAGTGTGGCGTTCTTTTTTTTTTCTTTCTTTTACCCACAGGACTCCGTTCATCAGAGGCCTTGTCCGGCAGTAGACCTGCCGAACTCACGATGCAACAGACAGGGAAGGAGAAAGGCTACGACGAATATCCTGGTGGTCTCCATTACGAGCATTAAATCTGTTTTATACACCATTCCGCAGCCTACCCCTGGAGGGGGACATGTTTAATAGTCCCATCCCTTGCTCATCGCACCATTTGTATCGTTCTGCATTCATAGCAGTATCTCTTGAATAAACAATGCAACACCTTTTTGCTTACAATTGCATTTCTTTCTTATACATATGTTCATTTATGACATGTTGCATCCGTACACTTTGGTACGGCTAAATACACCAGGGGCTTATGTTTCCCGTATCATGGTGTGATAAGTCTGAACACTTTCACCAGTGCGGCACCCCGAACTTATAGCATTATATGCATCGACTCCGAATCATGTCTTGGGTCAATAGTTGGGTTTTGCCCGGCTCCCATGTTTTGGTACCTTATGTTCCGTTGTATCGGATAAGGTAGCACTGGGAGAACCACTGCGATTGCGCCCCAGTTGAGCTGGGCGAGCGCCTCAGTGGAGAAAGCTAAAACTGACCGTCATGATGAGGCGAGAGCTCGTCGTTGTTTGAGAGGTTTTTTGCGAGTCCCTAAAGACTTATGCCGCTTAGAGCGAGGAGCCGGCTTTGTCCGGCCAAGGCGTTGATAGCGCCCCAAATTCGGCCTTCCGAACACTAGGGGCTTCGCCGAAATTTAAAATTATAGAATTCTATGGCTAAGTGAGAGTGTTCAAGCATTATAAGTCCGGTTGCCTTGTTCGTTGTGTTGAGCGCCTCCCTAGATGGACCCAAAAATGGGAACAAGAGTGCTCAAATTTATCCCGAACACCCTAGCACTCGTGGCATGGGGGCTGAAGTCGACGACTTGCCATCTCTCAGATTTGATAAACAGCCGCACAAAAGGTAATATTTTAAATTAACAAGCGTTGCTTAGCGCATATGAACAAAGTTTTCAGCGCACAGGATAACAAAATGCGAGTCTACTCAAATATTACATCTTTGGAGCACTCACCCGCAATAATGCGGGCACCCTTCAGGACACTCTTATAATACATCTCGGGCGTGCGATACTCCTTGCCCAGCGGTGGCGCGTCCGTCACAAGCTTCTGAGCATCCATCTTGCCCCAGTGCACCTTAGCGCGGGCAAGGGCCCGACGGGCACCTTCAATGCAGGCGGAGTGCTTGATGACTTCAACCCATGGACATGCATCCACCAGCCGCCGCACCAGGCCGAAGTAGCTCCCAGGCATGGCCTCCTTAGGCCACAGCCGAACTATGAGGCCCTTCATGGCCTATTCGGCCACCTTGTGGAGCTCGACCAGCTGCTTCAGCTGGTCGCTAAGGGGCACCGGATGTCCGGCCTCAGCATACTGAGACCAGAAGACCTTCTCCGTCGAGCTCCCCTCCTCAGCCCTGTAGAAAGCGGCAGCATTGGACACGCTGCAGGGCAGATCTGCGAACGCTCCTGGAGAGCTCCGAATTCGGGTAAGTGATAGGTAATTCACACTCACATGCTTACTCTGCATGAAAACTGCCTTACCCGCCGCTATTTTCTTCAACGCCTCGATTTCCTGGAGGGCCTTGTAGGCTTCGGCCTTAGCAGCTTTGGCACTCTCAAGAGCCGATGCAAGCTCGGACTCTCGAGTCTTCGAGTCACGCTTCAAACTCTCATGTTTTTCCACGAGAGCCTGGAGCTCTTGCTGTACCTCCGCCAGCCGCGCCTCCTGCTTCTCTCGCTCGGTGCGCTCCGCGGCCGCATTACGTTCGGCCACGGACACCGCCTCCTTCAGGGTCGCCACCTCGTTCGTGGCCCCTGCAATACCCACGTTATCCTTGTCATTTTTCTTGCAACCAAATCTTTTTCTGTAAGGTACAATTTTAATAAGGTGTTACTCACCTTCCTTGTCCTCGAGCTACTTCTTGGCACGGCCGAGTTCGTTCTCGAACCGCTCGAGGCTTTGCTTCAAAGTATTGACCTCCGCAGTCAGTGCGGCAGAGGTCAGCAGCACAGCCTGCAATCCCATATTGACATGATTTTTATGACTCCTGCGTATATCTTTTTAGATCCTCAGTCCGGTTTTTCTTTCCGAAGATCGAACCGAGCATCAGGGGCTACTGTCTATGCGGTACAATTTTACAGATATCACAATTCTCACCTCAAAGCCTGTTAGAAGGCTGCGGCAGGCTTCGGCCAGCCCGCTCTTGGTGAGCTGAACCTTCTGAATCACCGCACCCATGACGGTGCGGTGTTCCTCTTCAATGGAAGCGCCGTTAATCGCCTCCAGCAAGCTATCCGGCGCCTCCGGTTGGACGGAGGCCACGGGCGTCATGGTCTTGCCCTTCTTACGAAGGGGCCGCCCGCCGGACTCCGGAGCCACTTCAGGTTCCGGTGCGTAGTCTGGTGCAAAGTCCGGGAGGTTGCCTTGCGGCACCTCCGGGGCCTCCTTCTCCTAGCGGGTCCCTTCCCGGGATCCCACCTCGGCATTGTCCGCATCACGAGGGGAGGAGGCGGTCGGAAGGGAATCCATATCCGACGCACCCAAGGACCCGCTCGACGAAGCGGGAAGATCCTCCTTGGGCGGACTGCAGGGTTGTATGCGGCATTAGAAAGACTCCATGTGGCGAAAATAAAAATCATGAAGTTATTCGGGAGTCCGGATACTTACGATCTTGCCAGGGGCTTGGCCCTTGGAGGCCAATCCTCGTCGTTGTCACTGGCGTGGGCAGAGCAGTCCGGGGGAAGAGTCCTTCCCTTCTTGGACCCTTCGGCCTCCCTCGTTGGGGAGGCCTTCCTTTTCTTCCCTCCCCCTGCTGAGGGAGAGGCCTCTTTCTTCTCCTCCTCGCCTTCGTGGGAGGAGTCCGCCTCGGTGTCATAATCCGATGACACCTGAAAATGGGAACTCTTTCGAGTGCCCGTGGCCTTCTTCTTGGCCTTCTTCTCCGGCACCACATGGGGTGCCGGGGCCAGCAGCCCCGTTAAGCGGGCATCCGCTAGGTCTTCTGGCAAAGGGGCCGGACAGATAGTCTGCTCGGCCTTCTTCATCCAGTCCTGTCAAAGGAGGGGGAGTTTAGATCCCGCATAGTGTCAAACTATGGAAAACAAGCGTCCCGTAAAGGGAAAAATCGCTTACCTCGCTAGCCGGACGCTGCGAGCTAAATCCGCGATCTTCGGTGGCGGATGTGGGAGCCTCGGCGCCCTTAAACAGCACCCTCCAGGCCTCTTCGTATGTAGTGTCGAAGAGCCCGCTCAAAGTCTGGTGCTGCGCCGGATCAAACTCCCACATATTGAAGTCCCGTTGTTGGCACGGGAGAATCCGGCGGATGAGCATGACCTGGACTACGTTGACAAGCTTGAGCTTCCTTTTTACTACCTTTTGGATGCAGGCTTGAAGTCTGGTCAGCTCCTCCGAATCGCCCCATATCCGGCCACTCTCCTTCCAGGAGGTGAGCCATATGGGGATGCCAGATCTGAATTCGGGGGCCGCTGCCCATTCAGGGTCACGCGGCTCGGTGATGTAGAACCACCCCAATTGCCACCCCTTAATGGTTTCCACGAAGGTGCCCTCAAGCCAAGTAACGTTGGGCATCTTGCCCACCATGGCGCCTCCGCACTCCGCTTGGCTGCCCTTCACAACCTTCGGCTTGACACTAAAGGTCTTGAGCCACAAGCCAAAGTGGGGCTTAATGCAGAGGAAGGCCTCACACACGATAATAAACGCCGAGATATTGAGGATGAAATTCGGGGCCAGATCAAGGAAATCCAGGCCGTACTAGAACATGAGCCCCTGGACAAAGGGATGGAGTGGGAAGCCCAGTCCGCGGAGGAAATGGGAAAGAAATACTACCCTCTCATGGGGCCTGGGGGTGGGGATGAGCTCCCCCTCGTCGGGGAGCTGGTGCGCAATGTCGCTGGACAGGTATCCAGTGTTGTGCAGCTTCTGGATGTGCCCCTCCGTTACGGAGGAGGCCATCCACTTGCCTCCCGCTGCGGACATAATTGGAGAAGGTTGAGGTGAGATGTGCGGACTTGGGCGCTGGAGCTCGAGTTCGCAGAGATGGATAGGCAAAGGAGGAAGAAGGCATAGGTAAAAGGGTAGATCTTTATCCCCTTATATGGGCGGACGAAACCATGCGTCCCCACCGGCCTGATAAAACTCGCTTATCTCCCAAGCGCCGCAATCAATGGCGCGGTTGGGTTACCCACGTCCATATTAATGAGAATCCCGGGATAAGGGGAACACGATCTCTGCTTTGATAAGATGTGCCAAGGAAACCACTTCGCTAGACGCGCGGAGGTGGTATAATAAAAACGATTCGAGTAAAGGCTTGGTTGTGATGTGATATCATGCCCCAAAATACGTCAGCAGATTGAACTTGTGTAAATATTATTCTCTCTATGGTGGTATGTGGAATTTATTTTGCAGAGCCGGACACTATCCTAGTGTTCACAATCTTCTATAAATTATTCGGAGTAGGAACCCGCCTTGCAATGCTGAAGACAATATGCGTGCCGGACTCATCGTCATTGAAGCCTGGTTCAGGGGCTACTGACGGAGTCCCGGACTAGGGGGTGTCCGGACAGCCGAACTATCATCATCGGCCGGACTCCAAGACTATGAAGATACAAGATTGAAGACTTCGTCCCGTGTCCGGATGGGACTTTCCTTGGCGTGGGAGGCAAGCTTGGCAATACGGATATGTAGATCTCCTACCATTGTAACCGACTCTGTGTAACCCTAGCCCTCTCCGGTGTCTATATAAACTGGATGGCTTTAGTCCGAAGGACGAACAACAATCATACCATAGGCTAGCTTCTAGGGTTTAGCCTCCTTGATCTCGTGGTAGATCTACTCTTGTAATACCCACATCATCAATATCAATCAAGCAGGACGTAGAGTTTTACCTCCATCAAGAGGGACCGAACCTGGGTAAAACATTGTGTCCCTTGTCTCCTATTACCATCCT
Organism: Triticum dicoccoides; assembly: GCF_002162155.2. NCBI lineage: Eukaryota > Viridiplantae > Streptophyta > Magnoliopsida > Poales > Poaceae > Triticum > Triticum dicoccoides. Next base: position 613,865,554 of record NC_041385.1, read on the forward strand.
CCTAGACGCACAGTTTGTGCCTACTTTGAAGGTTTTGGCACGTCTTGTCAAAGCAGAGATCGTGTCCCCTTATTCCGGGATTCTCATCAATATGGGCGTGCGTAACCGAACCGTGCCTGTTGGTATGTCTTCTCAAACGAAGGCGAGTCCCAAACGGTCACGGGGAGGGCTCTTGGTATTCAACCTCTTTATAAAGAGACCAAGGCTCGACTCCTTTCAATCTCAATCAAATCCGCCTCTTACCTTGAGCTCCAACACCCAAAGCTTCAGATTCAAGCGCCTCGGACTTCCGACGATGTCCGGCTCTGACCCTCAAGGCCGGTGGATGCCTTCCTCCTTACGGAAGAAGACATGTTAAAGTTAAGAGATGCCAGGTATCTAAGCGGCGAAATCTTGCATAGGCTGCCTGCTCAAGGGCAGGTCATTCCCACTCCCAAGCCCGGTGAGAGCGTGGTGTTCGCATCTCACTTCCTTCGGGGGCTAGGTTTCCCGATTGACCCCTTCGTGAGGGGGCTCATGCTTTATTATGGGCTGGAATTTCACGACTTAGCTCCGGAGTCCATCCTCCATATCTCATCGTTCATTGTCGTGTGTGAGGCCTTCCTCCATATTACTCCTTATTTCTGATTGTGGATCAAAAACTTCAAAGTAGAGCTGAAGATGATCAAGGGGCAGCACGCGGAGTGCAGAGGTGCCGTTATAAGCAAGATTGATGACGCTCCATGGCCCAAGGGCTCTTTTCAAGAGGAGTTCCGCTTATGGCAACGAGAGTGGTTTTATATCACCGCTCCCAGGGGCACCAAATGGGTAGTGCCACCTGCTTTTCGCTCGGGTCCCCCACCATAGCTAGCATCATGGGTCAATAAAGGGCCTAACTGGGGGCTGTCCAAGGACGTGCCCTTGTTGCAGGGCCGCGTTTGAGATCTCCTTGAAAGAGATATCAATCTGGTCGTAGTGGCGCATGTTGTGTTGATTCGCCGCATCCTGCCCTGCAAACGCCGCCCCTCCGCCTGTGGGAGTTTAATTCGGAAGGACCACGAGCCCTCCAACATTTTGCAGGCGCGACGCCCATGGAGATGTACAATTTGTTCTTCGGATCACAAGCAATGTGTTCGGACTCGTCCGAGGATGCAGGTCTGAGCTGCAATCGCCCGGATACTCAAGTAAGTATCCATGTACCCGGACACGCTATCCGTATATTTATCATAAAATTGCCCTTAAAAGAGTTATCCCTTAAACAGGAGTGGATAGTGAAAGCAAAGCTAATCAGGTGTCCGGCCCCCCTCCCTGAGACTACGCTGGATCATGTGTTAACCAGGATGCTGGAGGTTGCGCCTTTGGAAGAAGGTGAAGAGGGGAACAAGGAAGCTACCACCTCACCGAAGGAGGCTGTCAGGGAAGGAGGAATTGAGAATTCCTCCAACCAGGGGAAGAAGAGGACCGCCTCTGAAGACCCAGAGGCCATGGCCTCAAAGCGCGGGAACAAATCTTTGTTAGAGGGTCCGGTGCCGGGAGGTGCCTCGGCCGCATTGCGTCCCCAAGGGGATCAACTCTCCATCGAGCCGTAAGTAGAAAAGGGGGGTTTAAAGATGAGAGACATCCCCGTTCTATTTCTGAGGAAGATAACCAAAATTTTACCTTGTAGTTCAGATCTCAGCCCCTCTCAGCAGAGCTCATCTTCAGGGGATCTTCTCCAGAGATGATGGAGAGCGAAACGCCTCCCCCTGCCGTAACGCATTGCAAGGTCGGCGACCCTGAGGTGTTGTCGCGGAGGGTTTCTCCGAATCCGGCAGGGCCGGAAGGCAGTCGTATGGCCCCCAGGGCCCTCAGTGTCCGGCCTTCGAAAGAAGGTCATCGGACGAGTCCGGCATCGTCCCGTGCGCGGTCGGAGGAGCTGAAGGATCTTCTCGGGCGAGCGTCTATCTCAAAAGAACACCGTGCGTTGATGGATACGGTGATTAGAAGGATTTCATCCGCGGAGAGCGGGTTGTACGAGGCCGTCAGGAGTTTACTGACAGGTTTTGAGGTACGTGAAATGATGTACCTTTTGACAGATCCACATATAGAAGATGCGCCATGTATAGATAGTAGCCCCTGAGACTCGGTGCGTTGTCAAAAAGGACGGTGCACCGAGGATCCTAATCCCAGGTATAATATTGCGCCTTTCCTATGTAGGTGGTGAAGTGTCCGGCGGCTGGCCGGACTGATGAATTTGTCGATCTAAAGCGATAACTTGACGTGGCAGATGCCGACATCGCGCTTGTCAACAAGCGGCTTGACGAGGCACAAGGTATATAATTTCACCAAAGACACCTGGTAAGAGGAGCTTGATGCCCGTACCTTACAACATATGTGCTTGATGCAGATGGTGCCACTACCATGGAGAACCTTCGGGCGGAACATGCCCGAGCCAAGGAGCAGGCCAGGAAAAGCGATGCGACTGCCTTAAAGGCGGCTGAAGAGCTGAAAGCCGAACAGGCTGCTCACTGCCAAAGGAAGAAGGAAATGGCCGAGATGGCTGAAAAGTTGAAGAATGCTGCCGACCACTGCAAGCTTCTTGAAAAAGAAGATCGGGTGGCACAGAAGGACCTAGAGAAGGTCAATACTGAGGCCAAGGATAATCGCTCTGCGATGAGAGCTATGAAGGAGAATCTACGTTAGGCCGGAGATATCATGGCTGGAAAGCCCTATATGCTGCGGATGAAGTTCGGGGATCCTAAATATGCTCCGTTGGACCGGAAGTGGAGTGCGGCAAACACTTACCTGGACTTGGCGGCGAGTGCCGTGGACGCGGCCGAACACTTCTGTGATCAAAATGACCACGAAGTGGAGAAGCTTTTTTGGTTGCAGTTCCACAATCCAGAGCGCCCACTTTCAGTATCCGATCGTTTGGCTGCATGGACAGAGCTGAATAGGTTATCCGGACTCGCCATGAATCATGTCGTGAGTCATCTGTGGCTGAAAAGGCCCGAGCCAAAGATTTATTTTAGCTTGGTGCAGCAGTTCCTTGGTGCGGTGCCACATGTTAGTGCAATGAAGAGGTCGGCGTGCATAGAGGGTGCACAGATGGCTCTTGCCCGTGTCAAGACATACTGGGCGGATATGAAGGCCAGTGCTATTGCATCCCAAGATTCAGACGAAAGCCGAGTACGTGCCGAGCACTATTTCAGGAAGTTCTGCAGGGCGCTCGTTTAATAGAGACGCAGTGCTCGAAGGATGTTATGTTTGAATAATATGTATCATTGTAAAACAATGTTTCGATGGAATATAAAATCTTTTTATACTTGTGCTTTCAAGAATTAAAATACCTCCTTTGCGGCCGTTAATGTATATGTGTATATAACCTAAAAGATGGCAGTCTGCGGCTTCAGCCCCCACGCATATAATGCGGGGGTGTTCGCAGAAGGCGCATTTTCACACTTGATCCAACGTCTTGGTCCTATAAAGGAGGTGATAGCGCAGCGAACTAGGCAACTAGACTATAATGCTTTATCACTTTCACTTAGCCATAGGAGTGGGGCCACTATATAGCCCCTAGGGGCACCGCGCTCACCCGAGTTCGGGGCGCGTGTGTGCCTGACCGGGAAACGGCCCTTCGTTAATGGTAGGAATCCTAAAGATTCCGGCGGGTCATCAAGTGGTTGACCAGTCTCATGCTATATCATGACAGTCAGTTTTCAGCTTTCTCTACTGAGGTGCTCGCCTGGCCGAACCGGGGCACAATCGCAGTAGTTCTCCTGGTGCCGCCTTAGCCGATAGAGCGGAACGTAAGGCAGCAAAACACAGGAGCCGGGCAAACCCAACATTTGACCAAAGACATGATTCGGAGCTGATGCATATAAGGCCAAACTCGCGACGCTGAACACTCCCTAAGGTATTCGGTCTTTATGAAAACGGGCTAAACAATGCCCTTGGTAAGAAGCCCCTGGTGTCCAGGTACGCGCAAAATTCTGACGTGGCCACATGCCAAGACGCCAGTCTCCTACTTGGTCATAGAAAGAAACCGGGGGGTGTTATCAACAAGAAACAGTAAAAAAAAGGTTTACGCAGGGTCTTAATCTGAAAAGAATCCTTGGAACGGGTCCCTACTGCATGTTTGCTCCTGTGTCTCCGTTGTGCCGTATCCTGGATGGGTGTAGCACGGTGCTCATATGTAAAAGAGAGGAACTTAGTTGAAAACAATCATGCGAAAAGCTATGTTATATTAAATAAACAAATTATAGTTCGGGAAATGTGACACTCCAAAAATTTTGTGGTTTTTGTTTTCAGAAAGAGCCTTGCTTGGTTTGAAGAAGGTCATTTAAACCCTTCTTAAAAACCTCTCTTCTAAGTTTGCCCTCTAAAAATCTTTTCTTGGGTCTAGTTTCTTCAAAAAGGAAAACCCTTTTGGTTTTGGGCTTTTATTTTGGTTTTGATCCCTCTTGATTTTTACCATGCCTCCCATGGTAAAATTTTCCCAAAACCCCTCCTTCCACTTTGGTTCAACCCAAACATTCTGTCCAAACTAATAAAATCCATTTTTGGATTTTATTCCAATTATTTCTTTTCCCAAAATAATTCTGTCCTTTCTTTTGAGCCTAGGTGATTTGCAAAGCAAGTACCTTAATGCATTTGATTTTTGACCTCAATTCAACTCCTCTGGATAGTCCTTTGCACCCACAACCTAGAACCATCTTGATCCACTCTTCTTCTTTTCAAATATTTCAAAATTCACCCTCTGCAAGTTTGGACCAGATTTGCCAAATTTGGTGAAATTCATATCTACACTTCTCCAAAACTTCCACCAAAATTCAGGCAACCCCTAGCTGCAATAAGAGACCACTCCACCAAAAACCAGCTCAAGGAAAAATCCCTACATGCCAAAATCATTCTGTCGAACACTTGGCATGCACTGTTACTGTTCATATTCAGTAAATTCAGAAATTCAGTGTCGTTTCTTCGTCAGTAGTTTCAGTCACATGTCCACAGTGCACTTGGCACGTTGCTCGCAGCATCTCCTTCTTGTCCGGAGCCCCACAGGCGTGCTTGGCACGTTCCTGGCATTGGTGGCACCCTGGCCCGCCTGCGCCGGCGTGCTTTGCGGCGGCAGAACCACCGTAACGGCCGACAGGGGGGCAACACTGCGGCATAACACCGTTCGGCGCCGCCCAATCCTCCTGAGAGCTCCGCGCGGCCACCTAATTGCCAGGGCACGCATGCAGCGCCGTCGTCGTGGCCTGGCACACGCAGAGCGCGTACTCTGCCGCCGACGGGCCGTGCTGCCGTTTCGTCGAGGGCAGGCCGTAATCCTCCCTCCCTTGCTGAGTTGGACACTGGGATGGCACTAGTGCTTCACCTAGATGATGCTCAAGACCCTAAGCCGACCGTTCACCCACAGCGCCACCGTAATCGCCCCGCCGGACTTATCCGTTCACGGCAACCGCCTC
>NC_041385.1:613871103-613881036 GCF_002162155.2 Triticum dicoccoides
GCCCCCGCACAACTCCACCACCTCACCAGACCCCGCCTAGCCGCTGGACGAGCCTCGAGGGGCCCTTCTTCCTCAACTCCGTCCACCTCCGTCCGCCTCGGGATCCGGCAACATTCTCTTCGGTGAGAACTCCTCCGCCGCCCTGCTCTTGCCCGTAGCCTCGTACCACCACCAAGAGGCTAACCCCCACTTCAATTTGACCCCCGCAGCTCTCTCCGGCAAGACCCACGACCACCCGAACCACCGTCCGCCGGAGCAAGGGCCGCCGTCGACGTGGCGCTCGCCGGCGACCTCTACCACCACCCACCGACGCGGAAAGGTGCACTAAGCACGAAGGTAACCCCCGATCACCTTGCCTCGCCGTGGATCGCCGTCGGCAACCACCGCACCTCTCGGGCACCGTCGCGCCCTGTTTCCCTCGTTTGAAAATTCAAACCTGACGGGTGGAGCCCGCCTATCAGCCTCTCAGTCTTTTTCTTTTAAACGAACCGTTTTTTGGACTTTTCCGCAGAACCCCCTGGAAGTTTTCTATTTCATTACAGATGGGTCCTTGAACCAAAACTCTTATAACTTTTAAACAGAAAATGGTTTTTAATTGATTCTTTTTCTGTCATCTTTCTTTGTCTGTCTAGTTTTTTCTCATGTTTAGTTGAAAAATATTTGTAACACTTTTCTGTACACTCATGGTATTTACGTTACGTATGTATTTTTTTATATACCGTAGATACCGGAGGAGGTGACGGAGCTGCGAACTTCACCCAGTTAGGCTCCGACTACTCCAAACAAGGCAAGCATGTTTGAACTCTTGATATGATGGGTGGTTGTTGCATGTTTGCATTTTAGTATAGTCATGGCATGTTTATGAACATTTCTTTGAATGTTATAGTTCATGCACATAAGTGGAAAGTAAGTTTCGGAAAGCATTATGTTGTTGGATACATATTTGCATGGCCATGTGATGGCATGAGGATGGGTAAGATGGCAGTGTTGGGACATGCCAGTCTTATGCCAGATTATTTGACTTCCGTGTCATCGTGAAACAAATCACATTTCCATTCATTCCTTCCTGTACTGTCACATGTTTTCCGAAAGGAATATGGCTTAGTAAGTTGCAAATAGTTTTCCTGGTACACACCAAATAGAGAGGCCGGGATGAGGGTTCCATGGCCCTGGATTAAAGCCCGTCATCCGGTCAGGGTGCATGGGTGTTTCCGGTTGGGACCGAGAGGGAGGCACCCCTTAGAGCGCGCGTATAGAAATGTGATCCCATGCTATTCGAGGTTGTGACCTCCCCGTCTCAAAGTTTTTCTTGGACGTTGTCCAGGGTGATTCCTGGCATCATGAGGTGAAATGGGTGTGTACTAGTTAAATGTGTTTCTACCGAAATACCATAAACGGAACTAGTCCATTCATGACTACAGAAATCCGTTGGCTGCGGTCAGTCAATACCAACTCTGCAGAGTCACAAATCTTTCAATCATCTTGTACATGTTCAAGTACTATATTCATCTTATCTTGTCAGGTATCAGCCTCAGTGACAAAACTCCGGTGGAATACATGTGTGATAAATCCGGTTAAAATATTATTCTTGTGGATGGACTAATCTTGTTATTCACATTTGTTACAAGCCCTGTCTGTGATGTCGCTCAGACGTCCGACGGTGGCATACTTGTCATTTACATTTGTTACAAGCCCTATCTATGATGTCGCTCAGACGTCCGACGGTGACATACTTGTATTTACATTTATTGTAAGCCCTGTCTGTGATGTCGCTCAGACGTCCGACGGTGGCATACTTGTATTTACTTTTATTGTAAGCCCTGTCTACGATGTCGCTCAGACGTCCGACTGTGGCATTTCTTTTCAAGCCCTGTCTGTGATGTCGCTCAGACGTCCGACTGTGGCATTTCTTTTCAAGCCCTGTCTGTGATGTCGCTCAGACGTCCGACTGTGGCATTTCTTTTCAAGCCCTGTCTGTGACGTCGCTCAGATGTCCGACTGAGGCATTTATTTTCAAGCCCTTTATGTGGTGTCGCTTAGACGCCCGACTGCGGCATGAGTTTTATTTGTTTACCTTTCGAGGCGTCGCTCCAGACACCCGATCGGTTTTCATTTATTTCTTTACTTATCAAGTCTTGCATAAATATTATTATTACTGAATGAGCATCATTATTTTTTTGTTCAGGACGCATTCATGCATACATTTATTATATCTTTTGTCCGAACTGTCTTGCGAGTACTTTCAAAGTACTCACCTGGCTTGTTGATTTGGCCAGATGTTGATGAAGGCGGTCTCATGGATGAAGAGTTCGATAGCGAGTTCGACGCCTAGAGGAGTCCCAGTCAGTCCCGTGCGATCCTGTTTTGGTCACTGTATCATATCCGCTTCCACCACCCCAGAATAAATTCATCGAGCCTCACCTCGACGCTCGATGAGCTGCCAGTTAGGAGTCAAGTTATCCACCACCATTTTTTACCTCGAGCTAGTAGCATGCCACCTCACCCCTGTGTCATAACCGCCCTTATGTAAGATATTGGCGAGTTTGTAATAATTTGTTGAGCAGCCTCAGCTCAACCCTGTAATAAATTTAATGCTACTGGTCCTCTGTTCATCAAGTATTTGTCTACCAGTGAGGATGACTTTTCCTATACTGGGATCTAAAGATCGATTTTCTCAATAATTATTTTATTGAAAAACCGGTCGTGACAGGAAATGGGTAGAATTGAGCTTTACTGTCTCTTGTTGTATACACGCGGAGCCCCTTGTACGGGGGTATGCGGCTATTAAGCCCCTGTATGTTTACGCCGGACTCGTCTAACCATGTCCAGGGTCTGAACGACCTGTTTAGGTGCTTTGGTGAGTGAAGCCGGTTTAGTGTGTGGCTGTCAAGGCAGCCGCACTGTATTCCGCGCTTGAGGGACACTCGATATTTCCCTTTAGTGAGATGATGCCTCGCGGACTGGGCATTTTAAGAGTAAGGGATGCATAATGTGGTATTGCGTTAAAGCGGGCGAAAGCTTCGCGTCCCAATAGTGCTTGATAGCCACTTGTAAATGGGGCGATGTGAAAGGTTAGCTTTTCGCGGAGGAAGTTGTCGCGGAAGCCGAACATAACTTCCAGCAGGAGAGAACCCGTACAATGGGTATCTGGGCCTGGCGTTACCCCTTGAAAGGAAGTGTTGCCATGGCGAATTTTTGTTGGGTTTATCCCCATTTTGCGGACTGTGTCCTGGTATAGAAGGTTTAGATCACTGCCGCCGTCCATTAGGACTTGTGTAAGTGGAGTCCATCAATTATCGGATCTAATACCAAGACAATCCAGCCTACGTTTCGGATACTTCTAGAGTAATCCTGATGGTCGAAGGTGATTGGTTGTAACAACCAGTGGCGGGACTCTTCTGGGACAGGCCGTATAGCGCGTATCTCTATAGGCGCCACTCTGTTCTTCCCTTTTGTCACGTGAAGTGAGTTTACTGTTTTGACTTCTTGTGGGAACTTCTTTTGTTCTCTGGTGCTCTGCTGGTGGAGTTCGTCATCATCCTTGCTTGGTATATCGAGCCCCTTGTGTTCGGTGTTAAGTTTGCCAGATTGCTTGAAGACTCAACAATCTCTGTGGGTATGGTTTGCAGGCTTCCCGGAAGTTCTATGAATTTGGCATGTTTTGTCCAAGATGTTGTTTAGGTTAGATACCTCGTCCCTGCATCCTTGAGGGGCAGCTTTTTCTGATTCTGCCGAGAGCTTTTGAATCCGGTGTTGACTGCCTCACTCTTCAGGCTGTTTCCCTTAGTTCGGCGCTGGTCCTTGCTACGTCGTGGTTTCCCGTTTCCATCCCTGACTTCGGATGTACTTGGGTCGCTGGAGCTGCTTCTTGCCAACCAGCTATCCTCTGCTGTGCAAAAGCGGGTCATGAGGCTTGTTAATGCGGCCATTGTTCTTGGCTTTTCTTGGCCGAGGTGTCTGGCGAGCCATTCGTCTCGAACGTTGTGTTTGAAAGCTGCTAAGGATTTGGCGTCCGGACAGTCGACTATCTGGTTCTTTTTAGTAAGAAATCTGTTCCAGAGTTTCCGGGCAGACTCTGCATAAGGAGGTCGGACATAGGTCCCTTGAAAATTTGCCCGAAAAGCATCCTCGAGCTCTTCCCAACTTCCGATGGTGTTTTCGGGAAGGCTTTTAAGCCAATGTGTATTTTCCAAATGTCGGGCTGGCCCTTTGAGCTTGAAGGGTAAGTATTTTATGGCATGGAGGTCATCTCCTATAGCCATGTGTATGTGGAGGATATAGTCCTCAATCCAGACTCCAGGGTCTGTTGTTCCGTCGTATGCCTCTATGCTTACGGGTTTGAATCCCGCTGGAAATTCATGGTCCAGCACCTCATCGGTGAAACAGAGGGGCTGTGCGGCACCCCTATATTTGGGTGTGCCGTGAAGTTCGGATACTTGTTGCGTTGCATTGCTTACTAGAGCTTGCTTTCTTGGCCCGTAGATAGATCTGGCTGGGCCGTCTTTTTGATGCGAATCTTTGCGCGGATCGCGTGCCAGCTTGAGTGTGGCGCCCCTTGCCGCTCTATGTTGGCCATGGGGTTGTTTATCCGACCGGGTGTCTTCTTTATTTTTTGATTGCGGGGGCTCTAAGGCCTCCTCATCAAATTCCGGCAGTAATTTCCGCTTCGGATAGCTCTTTGTGTGACGACTGTCACCGTACTTGTCTGCGGTGTTGAGTACTTTTCCCCATCTAATTCTGAGTGCATCTTCCGCTGTTTTGAGCTTCTGCTTCTGCTTTTTTAGGCTACGCGCAGTGGCGACGAGCCTTTTGTGGCGGTTCTTCTGCTCTAGCAACTTGTTCGGCGTGAGGTCGTCCGGACTATTATCTTCACCGGGGATGGGTTGTTCGGTTTGTTTACCCAAATTGCCTTGTTCGGATGGTTGCTCGATGGCATGTTCGTCGTCCGCCGGTTCGCCCTGCTCTGCGGCTGGGTTTCTGTCGAGGTGGGGTTTGGCGCATCGCTTATGCCGCCGCTTTGATTGCTTTTCGAGGGAACGATCCCTCGTTGCGTCCCTTTGTTCCTCATCGTCGTTTCTTTTAGGTGTGTCCACCATGTATAGACCGTGAGATGAGGTGGTTGTCCAGTGCCCTATAGGCGCTGATTCCTGTTCGTCTCCTGCATCGTCGTCCATACCGTCGATGTCTTCGGAGTCGAAATCGAGCATGTCGGTTAAACCATCGACAGTGGCTATCAGTGGGCGGTGGGTGGGCTTTGAATTTCTTCATCGTCTGCATCCCATCCTTGCTGACCATAGTCTAGCCAGGGCTCTCCTGATAAGGAGAGAGACTTTAGTGAATTCAGAATGTCGCCGAAGGGCGAGTGCTGAAAGATGTCCACGGCGGCGAACTCCATGTTCGGTGCCCAATCGGGTTTGATCGGCAGGGGCGCGGAAGGTTCGGAGTCCGGAGAGGACTCCGGCACCTTGGAGTCGCGACCTTCGCAAAGGACAAGACTGGTGTTCGGCTCGATCACCGTAGAAATGGCAGCCCCCGAGGTGGTGTCCAGCCATCCGTCCTCGATTGGCGCAGTCAGCTCAGAACTAAGGGTCGGAGCGGACACTGGGGCGGCCTCCTGGGCACTGTTCGGCGGCAGAGCTAGATCATGCCCATCGCGACAGTGCGGCGCGCCCGGCCGTGGCTCGAATCCGTCGAAGATCAAGTCCCCGCGGATGTCAGCCGTGTAGTTCAAGCTTCCAAATCTGACCTGATGGCCAGGGGCATAGCTTTCGATCTGCTCCAGATGGCCAAGTGAATTGGCCCGCAGTGCAAAGCCTCCGAATAAGAAGATCTGTCCGGGGAGAAAAGTCTCACCCTGGACCGCGTCATTGTTGATGATCGGAGGAGCCATCCTAAAGATGACGACACAGAGGAACTCTCAATGAAAGCACCAATGTCGGTGTCAAAACTGGTGGATCTCCGGTAGGGGGTCCTGAACTGTGCGTCTAGGCGGATGGTAACAGGAGACAAGGGACACGATGTTTTTACCCAGGTTCGGGCCCTCTCGATGGAGGTAAAACCCTACTCCTGCTTGATTAATATTGATGATATGGGTAGTACAAGAGTAGATCTACCACGAGATCAGAGAGGCTAAACCCTAGAAGCTAGCCTATGGTATGATTGTTGTTCGTCCTACGGACTAAAACCCTCCGGTTTATATAGAAACCGGAGAGGGCTAGGGTTACACAGAGTCGGTTACAATGGGAGGAGATCTACATATCCATATCGCCAAGCTTGCCTTCCACGCCAAGGAATGTCCCATCCGGACACGGGACGAAGTCTTCAATCTCGTATCTTCATAGTCCATGAGTCCGGCCAAAGTTTATAGTCCGATCATCCGAACACCCCTAATTCGGGACTCCCTCACCCATCAACTTAGTAGGCCCACAAGTTAGCCTCCAACCAAGGTGGGTCCCAGCTAGCAGGAGGAGTATTCATTTTTTTGTGCGTAATAAGGAGGCACTTACGGTGGGTCCGAGGTGACAACGGGGGGAATATTTTTTTTTGCAAAATACGGAGGCCCTTCAAGTGATTCCCATCTATCAGGTGGAGGAATCATTATTGCACGTAATAAGGAGGCATTTCCCTGTGTGGGCCCCTACTATCAGCCTCTTTTGATGGCTGTTGTTTGTTGACCATGTTGACATCACCGCACCGAGAGCACAAACACAATGGACGAGGGTGAGGCCCAGGAAGGGAACCACCCAGAGCTGGCGAAGCCATCGCAGCGGGTGCCCATGCTGAGGGGAGGACGAGCGCTGACTGGTCGACTGCGGGGTGAGGCTGATGTTGCCGGAAAATAATTGGATGTGTGGGTGGTTAGAGGGATGGCCTGGCGGCAGCACAGCCAGCCACGGGAGAAGGGAGCAGGCAGTCCCGCCGGCACTGGTTTGGGCGGTTGGAGCTAGAAGATCAGAGACTGAAGAAGCACGGCGGTCATTAGATGGACATCCAATAGTCACTACTGTGTGTTGACTAAGATGACAAAGCCTTGCATACGCGATCAAAATAATTTAGGACAGCGTCATCGTCAACCTAGTAGGCCCAGAAGTGAGCCTCCAAATCTGTGGAAAACAGTATACAACCCATTAGCCATTATTTTCAATAATTTACAGCCCATTTTCTAATTCTTAAGGATATTTGAATCCCATATTCTTTTTATTAGCATTACAGACCATATATTCTGGGCACTGCTAAAAAATTCAACGAAATTTTGCATATTTCGGTGGGGTCCGAACTCTTTTAATCACGAAATTTCGAGTCACATTAAAAATAATTCTCAAAAAATTATATCATAATGAAATTCAAAAAACAATTCTCCGCAAAAAAATAAATGAAATTCAGAATCTTAACCAGCAAGATGCATGTTCGTTGCACGGAACATGAAGATGCATTTTTATGAGTAGTTTATCTTGTGGGAGAAAAGATGATATTTTAATGTAATTTCCAGTTGGCTTTGGTTTTTATAAGAGTAGAGAGTAGAGAAATCCTAAAAAAATGATATTTTAATGCAATTGTCAGTTGGCTTTGGTTTAAAAATTTACATCCCATTTCTTACAACTTATAGCTATTTTCTGGGGAAGCCCATTTCTTACTACTTACATCCCTCCCCGTCTTCAAAGATTTGCAGCCCAGCGAGGCTGAGAAAAGAAAGTAGGCCTCGGTTTTGGTATTCTCCAAAAAAAGAACTGGGCTAGCCATTTTCAGAAAGAAAAAATATATCAACTGGGATCGTCATGTGCTTAATAAAAGCGTAAGCGTGGGCTAGACGGGCCACAGCCCCCGGACAGCGTGCTGTTGAGCTCTGTCTCTGAAATTAAAAAACAACTGGGCGAGCTGCTGGATCCTTGGTGTTATCTGCTCATTGTGTAATTTTCTCGTTTATTGACTACATTGACAATGGCGTGTGACCTAGTTGTCAAACAATTAGGAGGAAGTATTTTTTTGGCTTGTAATAACGAGGCACCTGCTTGAGAAATGCAATGACCCTGGTGTGTCCCCGCCGTCAGCCTCTCCACGTACAGTCATCTCCTGATTCCTCATGGTTGTTGACCATGTTGACAACACCACACGGCGGTGGGCACAGCGAGAAAACCAAGGCGGAGAACAACGATGATGCCTCAGATGGGAACGAACAGCAGTCATGGAAGATGCGGCAGTGTAGTGGCAGGTGGAGGGGAGTACGAGGGCAACAACATGCAACTGAAGCATACAAATGGTACAAAAAGCCCAAGGATTAATTGTTCATCAAATTTTTAGACAAAACCCAGATTGAACATGGCAGTAACATCTAACCCAACCACTCTTTATTGCAGTCACAAACAAATGGATCGGTCTGATCCATAAAATCAACATCCTGTGCAAAAAAAATTATTTCAGGATGACTACAACTTGTTGTAAATAGAAGCCGAGCACGTTTAGAAGCCCATTTGTCCACCTGAAACTTCTTTTTTTGTTGTTCAACATGTCCGTCCATGAGAAATCTCTTGCGGTAAAAATTAATCCTCATGGACAATAGTAACCTCGCATTCAACAGGAAGAATGTGACAAAGCTTCTGTTTGCCTGGTTGGATGCATATCCTTCCATCGTTATTGACCTCAAACGAATGTCATGAGAACTGAGAAAATCCTGGGGCTTATTACGCCACCAATTGGTTATATGTTTTGCTCCATGTGGTTTTGCTTAAGTAGACATGAAGATTGAAAATAGTTAAGGTCTGAAAAAAGAGTATGTCGAAAGAACGACAGCTGAACAGTTAATTCTAGTACAATATATACGGGCTTTTAATGTGCATGAAATCATCACCTCTATATATAAATTCGCCAGAGATTGAAAGCATCACAGCAAGCCAATAATTATGTTCAGATCAAAACTAAACATTCTCATATATATGATCTTGACAGAATCCAGCAGCATTGATAGGCTATCAATGGACGAACTCTTCATTAAGAATATAACATAATATTAGTACCCATACTGTACTCCAAGATGATATAAAACTTATGCGCACAAATGAAAAATGCAGCTTATGATTACAAATATGTAGATGATAATATATGGTACCTGAAAAAGTGAGGAGCCAAACACCAACTCCTTGTGATCATTAAACGGGTCACGAATTACAACCAAGGTCTCCATTTTGGGCGCAGAGACAACAGATATTTGTGAAGGTCTATAACAATTATCAAGGAGCAACCTTTGAAGTGAAGGGGCATCTTTGATGATGAGCTGTTGTCCTTCAAAACAAATTCCAATGCTTTTATGGTGAGCCGACTTTATTTGGAGACAACTGATACGGATTTCTATTCCCAAAACAATCAGCAAGCGCTCCAGGGAAGGGCAACTGGAGTGGATGATGTTGTGTAGTGAGGCCTTCGACAGATAAACCACAACAAGCAAAAGTTTTTTTAGCAGTGGGAGTCGAAGCATTTGTACTAGATCGTCTGGTACATGGCATCGGGAGAAGGTGGCGGTGTGGAGAGAGGAGGAAAACCGCAAGATGGAAAACTATGGTGTGGGCATGAATTCTTGGTGTGTTCGTGGTATGAAACATTTGTGGTAATGGTACAACTCAAACTGCTGGAGTTTTCCGAATTCAGGGGATGTCAGCCAAGCGTCAACCGTGCTAGGTATGGACAGCAAGTAGCGTGTCGGGATGCAGAGGTATTCAACAGGGCCCTGCTAGTAAGAAGAGACGATGGCTCTGAGGAGATCAAATTCAGGAACGATAGATATCTGACGACAGTCGAGATTGAGGGGCGTGATGCGCCATAGAGGGCACCACCGAGTTGAGAGGACTTGTGTGCGGCAGCAATCCTTGGTGGGGAGAAGCAAGATGATCTCCTCAAGGATGACGTCCGGGAGATCGCTGATGCGGTCCACTGGAGATTCTA